>NC_000081.6:40557450-40857450 GCF_000001635.26 Mus musculus
TAGCACTTAATTATCTTGTACTCCGTTGACATAACCCAAACCAAGGCCTATAAGCCATGCAGAACACATATCCTATAATTGAAGTTTATAAGGTATCTCCCTGCCATGATAGATACTTATCCTTCTGGAATAATAAGCCAAAATGAACCCTTTCTTCCATAAGTTGCTTTCAACCATAGTATTTTATCATAACAACACAAAGAACCTAAGACAAGGTGGTATCAGAGAGTTGGGTAGTAGTTGTGAATAATCTAATTTTTATAGTTTTTGGAGGAATGTGGAAGAGTGTGGAAGTTTGGAGAAAGACCATGTAATTTAGAGCTTAGTAAATAAATCTAGAAGGAGTCTAGAAGACAGTATTACAACGGCTAATACTGGTAGAGGTTTGGTTCTAAAGACTGGGTAAGCAGCTGGGATAGAGTCCATTGGTGAGATATTTTGGCAAGGAATTTTCCTGCCTTCTGCCAATATTCTAAAACATCCTTGAAGCTCACTTAAAGTAGAATTGGTTAATTTCTTTAGCAGAGACAATTACAAGCTAATATACCATTGTTATTGCTGATGTAGTATAACATGGCTATTACTGAGTCCCCTCATGCAAGTTTACAAGGAAAAGGAGCAATTAGGGCAGGATGAAATATACAATATAAAATTTTGAAAGAAAAAGTATACTCAGTATAAAGGCTTAACTTTATAACTAAGACGTGTGCTTAAAGAGATGAAAAAGGTAAAGAGATAAGCATCACTAAGGAGAGACCTCTTACTCTGTATTAAAGCCTTGGGAAATAGTCCATGTAGGTAGGATCCAGATATGCTTCCAGTTTGTACAAGGAGAAATCTTCTGTAGTTTCTGGCTCCCAGAAAGCAATTACTTCAACAAACAAAATCTCATGCTGATAGGATTCAAGATGCACATGTTGTCTCAAGTTGTCCATTGAAATTGGTACTGTTGTATCCATGCTACTGGCTTCAGAGGCATAAGAAATACTGATCTTTTTTTACTCCATCATTTCAGGGAGTCACCGACAACAGAAAACGTGTGACAGGGGCGGCCTTTGCATGAAACTGTTAAAGTGAAGCTGGGGTTGAGTAGAAACCCCAGGATTTTGAAGAATTCCAGAGTTGTGAGACATCTTTAAGAACTGCATACAAGAAATAGAAACAGCCCAGGAGGGATATACGTGTCACAGGTAACAAAGCTGACGGGGTGTGGCCATCTAAGACCTACGAAACCAAAGTGCCAGTTACCAAATATGGATCTAGAGGATTTTATATTTGCCTGCTGGATTTTGATCTTGCTTTGGTCCCATACTTCCACATTCTGCCTCTATTTCTCACTTTTGAAGTGGGGATGTAGAGTCTCTACCAATGTTTATTGGAAGTTTGTAATTTACTCTTTCACTTTTACAGGAGGTAATGGTTAAAAGATTGTTTGTCTTGAATATTAAAGGAGATTTTGGTCTTTGGATTATTGATTAGTGCAAAGACTGTTAAGAACTATGGAAAAATTAAAGTTGATTAAAATGTATCTTAACTCAATGAGGAGAGGACAGTGCATGACTGAATGAGAAATGTCCCCCAGGGACACAGGGATTTAAATTCTTGGTCTGAGGTTGGTCTTGTTGTACTGTGATATAGAGCTTGCGGGTAAGTGAATCACTGGGGACAGGCTCTGAGATGGTACAGCCTCAGTCTGCTTCCAGTCTAACCGTGTCTGTTCTCTATGTGTGGGTGAAGGTGGGAATTGCAACTTTGTGTTCCAGCTGCCATTCCTCCCCTGACACTGTGGACTGTTACTTTGGAAACTTAAAGCAAAACAAATCCTTTCTTTAATTATGATATTTTATCATATCATCAGAAAATTAATTAATACAGTATCAAAAGCTGAAAATATTTTACACGAAAGTTTAATCAGAAAAACATATTACTAAATTTAAATTTTTACTTCAGATCAGGATTTATTTCAGTTGCAGAATTTTTGTCACTTAATTTCCCTAATTTGCTAACCTGTTTTTTTTTTTTTGTAACACTAAATATGACTGACAAATGTAAGATTTTAAAAGTGGCATTATAGTCATTTTATTAATTTATAAATGGAATTTCTATTTAATATACATATTCATATGTAAATCAAAAAGTTAGGAAGGTGTTTTAATAAATTATCTCTTAAGAGTTATATTTTTACCATTCAAGGGGATGCCCACATTTCATGAGAGATACTTGTTAATTTTGAAGCCATTTATTTATTTCTACACAAAGTGGTGCATGGTTGATGCACACTTTGAATGTTAACATTTACACTGGCTAGTTTTGTGTCAACTTGACACAGCTGGAGTTATTACAGAATAAGGAGCTTCAGTTGGGGGAATGCCTCCACAAGATCCAGCTGTGGGGCATTTTCTCAATTAGTGATCAAGGGGGAGAGGCCCCTTGTGGGTGGTGCCATCTCTGGGCTGGTAGCCTTGGTTCTATAAGAGAGCAGACTGAGCAAGCCAGGAGAAGCAAGCCAATAAAGAACATCCCTCCATGGCCTCTGCATCATCTCCTGGTTTCTGACCTGCTTGAGTTCCAGTCCTGACTTCCTTTGATGATGAACAACAGTGTGAAAGTGTAAGCTGAATAAACCCTTTCCTCCCCAACTTGCTTCTTGGTCATGACGTTCATGCAGGAATAGAAACCCTGACTAAGACAACATTCTTACCAGATATTTCACAAATTTTAGCTGACTTGTATCAGAAGACTTGAGGAACCAATAACATTTGTTTTTTCTCTTCCAAAATCAAGAAAGCCAGGGACCCAGTTTAGTAATAATGAAAAAGACCGAACACCAAGACAAGAATATTTGTTATTGTAAATTGTATCTTAATTTTCCTACACCATTCATATGCAGCCATCTATATGGGAATTTAGGTGGAAAATGAAAGTAAAGTTAGATTCTTTTCCTGATAACTACAAAATGAATATTTTAAGAAAATAGGGCCAGAGCCCTTAAGGTAGCTAAGTCCAGTGTGAATATGGAATCTTCAATCACTTGTCTGTGGACAGAGATCAAGCTGTGTTTTATTATTGGCTTACAGAACTGCACCACAGTCTGGGAATTCAAGAGCAGAAGTGTGGATAACACATTCTTTAATTTTAAATGGAAAAGTGGTGCTCCATCTTGCTCAATATATTTTGTGTCCTCAGCTTTGTAACATCCCAGGCTTCTTAGAGGGAAAATGTATGTTAGGTTCTCCACATTAAACTGCAGGATAGAAATAGGGAGGATTGAACTTAGAATGCTGAAACTCAGTAGCATGAAAGATTACTATCTTTCAAGTTCCTCTCAAAAAAGTTCATAAGAGGGATAGCATTGACTCATGGGAAGGCTTTCATTGAATCATGGGACCACTTTCAATGACTCATGGGAAGGCTTGCATTGACTTTTGGTCTACAAGTAGATACATTTCTATAGCAAAAAAGCAAGTACCAGTGGAAAGAAAAGAATAGGGACAACACTTTCAAGGAGTGGGGGGAGGGGTCTTACAAGGACTCTGACCAGTCCTCTCAGAAGGAAAAGCTTGGGAACAAATGGTACCTTTTATTCACCTTCATGTTTCCTTGCTTGAAAGGTTGGTTTACTAATGAAAAATTCTTTATGAAGTGATTTATAGTTTTGAGAATTGAGTACTTTTAAACAGTATTTTATGGATTTTAGAAATAAGGAAAAAGTAAAATCCTTAAAAATTAAAACTACTGCTGGGCTTGGTGGCGCAGGCCTTTAATCCCAGCACTTGGGAGGCAGAAGCAGGCAGATATCTGAGTTCGAGGCCAGCCTTGTCTACAGAGTGAGTTCCAGGACAGCCAGGGCTATACAGAGAAACCCTGTCTCAAAAAAAACCAAATAAATAAATAAACAAACAAAATTAAAAATAAAAAATAAAACTACATTATATTTTGATCTTTCTGAAAAGCATAGAAGATGTTTATTAAGCATTGGTTTCCCACTCTCAATGCTTTAGGAGGAGCTAGTTAAACACAGCTGTACTCCCAAGGAGTGTGTTAGAGATACCTGTTGAGTGACTTTCCCAGATAGATGCCAATAGACCTGTTCTCCTTCCTCATGTGTTCAGTCACCTACTGAGGGTTTATGCTAAGTAGGAGAGGAGGGCTCAATTATGAAGAGTCAGGTTTCAAAGTCAGTTTTAAGATTATGTGCTCATATGTAGCCTGGCTGTTGAGATTCCCTGACATTTCTGGAATGATAAAGAATGAATATATTGGCCACCGAGTAAAGACACTTCCCTTCAGAAAGACTTTTAAAGGAGGTATATTATATTATTTCTCAATACCTTTTATCAACTAGATACTTCCTGTATCTTGAAGCTGATATTATTCTCAGAAGCCAGATGGCCTGCAACAGATTTGTTACACATCTATGACCAACTGTGCCATTAATATTTTTGTGAATGTGCCACTGTCTGTCTTTTAAATTTGTTAACTTTTATAATACATTGACTATCGAGTGTATTATATATTGTGCATATGACAAACATATTATAACTAAAAATATATAAACTATACATCATATCACTGGGTAGCATAATATAGCAGTTTATTTTATATTATGTGAATTTTGTGAATATGAAATTCCCCTGATGAAAAAAAATAGCATAATATTAATTACTGGCACCATCTGTGAAAGACAATAGGAAAACCGATATTTTAATACAATGACTTCATGCATGTCAGTTATCTTAAGCATTAAATGCTGCAGTTTTGTGGATGCCATTTACCTGTCTATTAATTTAAATAATGGTTGTACTTACAGAGGTTAAAACTATGAATAAATGAATTAAAATTAAATATAATGAAATATTTAAATAGGTGTAACATGAATCTGATTCATTCTCTGAGAACATATCCTGTATGCATGCATGGATATACAAATTACTGTGCCATCTGCTAGGTTTTTTACAGGTTGAGTAAGAATTTTCTTTACACATGAAAGACATATTGTAGAGTCTTTGTAGCGAAAAGATTCTGCAGTTGAAAAGGTTGAGATAAATGGTCTAACTAATGCCTGCCAATGGTCAGACTCCAGTGTCTTCAAAAGACAAGGGCAGGGATCATCGCAAGAAAGATAATTTTCTATTTAAATTTTGGGCTCCCAAACTAACATTTTGCTAATTATGACAATGGAGTCTGCTCCTAGCACCAAAGGACCACCCCTTTCACCCGTCCTTTGAAACTACTATAACCCGCCACCTGGTATGTTCTTTTTATATCCACTATAAACTACAGCTTTAATAAATATTTATTGGGGGGAACTAAAGAATCCTGATATGGAGAAGGGACCAGTGAAAACAAAGCTTTCTTCACTCTCAGTATTTCTCAAGCTTTTTTTGGTGGGGTGGGGGGTGGGAGGGAGGCAGAGCTCAAGCCTTGTTAGTACCCTGTGCTGTCCATTTCCCCTTACTGAATTCAGAGATCTGAATAATTTTAGGTGTGGCTGATAATTACATTTGCCAGATAAAGATATGGGTACACATTGAAATCTGCATTTCTAGCATCCTTTGTAATACATAATTAATCTATAACTTTCCTTGGATAGTACCAAATGACTATTATCAACCTTTTAAAACCATGTTCTGCTGCAGCTGGAAAGATGCTCACAGGTGAAGGGGACCTACCAGTTCCTAGGACAGTAAAGTTCTCTGTTGGGGAAGAAGAACTTTTAGATTATTTTGAGATCAAGAAAATGTGGCCTTTATTCAAGTTGCCTAATATGTTTAAGAGTTATGGCTTGCCAGTTTATTTACAAAGCTTGGCATCTGCTTTATGGGTGACATTAGAATTCAGGGTAGTGTTTGGCACTAGCTGATCACAACTCACTTGAGTTTTGAACTTCAGAGCTATAGGACTTTGGACATAGTTTTAAAATCACTTAATTTCTTTTCTAGGGTGGAGCAAATTGTAAGATTTGTTGCACACCTCTCACTAACAATATGCCAGCACAGAGTGTGAGTTCATCAGCCTGCAGTGCAGAATATGATAATTAGACCACCATAAATTATTACATATTACTCATTGTCTTAGGGTTTCCATTGCTGTGTAGAGACACCAACATCATAGCAACTGTTATAAAGGAAACTGAGTTTAATCAAGCCTGGCTTACAGCTTCAGAGGTTTAGTCCATTGCCATAATGATGGAAAGCCTGGCAGGTTGCAGGTAGACATGATGGTGGAGAAGCTGAAAGTCCTATATCTTGATCTGAAGGCAGCAAGGAGGCAACAGTTCTCCTCAGACAACCAGGAAAAGGGTCTCTTCTGAATTGAGTGGAACTTGAGCCTAAAAGCCCTCACAGCCCAACTAAACAGTAACACACTTCCTCCAACAAGCCTAGATCTCCTAATAGTGCCACTTCCAATGAGCCAAGCATATTCAAACCACCACACTCCTCCATCCACAGGAAGAAAGTAAAGAAGGGGTTTAAACTAATGCTGGTCTTTCAGAAAGAGCATAAGGAGACAAGAGCAGAGCAAACATAAATGCAAATAAAAATGAAGGATGCCTCAATGTCATTACTCATGAGGCAAAGTAAAATTGGCTAGCAGGGAAGATTCCCCCCACCAGGGTATAATATATGACACAGTCCAAAGTATGAGAAAGGTACACATTGTCAGAAAGACAGCACAAAAGAACATTTTATTTGGGGGGAGAAACTCAAATTGTAAATGCACTTGCTTCTTTGAACAAGAAATTTTAGTTTTGCAAACCTACCCTAAGGTGATGCTTAGCCATATGGTAATCAGACTATAGGTATTTCCTTTAAGATCTCTACCTCCTCAAAAACAGATGGGGAAAATATGCTAACAAAAACTAATAAATATACAGTAAAGTTTTTAAAAAATAATAAAGAGCTGCACATGAAGTTAACAAATTATGTTTCTAAAAATAAGGACAAAATTAAAACTCCAGTCTGGGAACTGAAAAATAATAAATGTGGGTTTTGACCTAGAACAGAATAGTTAACCTGTAGTTAAATGATGCAAAAAGATGAAATATTGATTCTTCTATAAAGCATCCCCTCCACCCCCCACACCAAAAGATTCTGCAGGAAAATTTTTTTCTAGTATCCTTTTCATGTCTTCAAGGAGCTTTCTGACAATTGTAGACGGAATAGTCCACTAGTAGTGTTTACAGGTAAAATCTCTTAGTCATTTCTACCTAATAACTGGACCAACCATTGGAAATTTAAAATATTTTTTCAGGTTAAATTCTACCTATGTAATAAACATGCCTTTTATAAAATTGGTGCCAACTATGTATCGTCTTTGAAGGGAAAATAATAGTTAATAGTAAAACTGAGAGTTCAGGTTTTTTGTTTCTTCTCTTGTTTTGTTTTGGTGTTTTTAAAGGTTTAACAGTTAACTTTATTTAAAAAACAAATGACACAGAAATATTTTTAAGGATGTTGCCAGAAAAAGTAGACACAATGAAAAGTGGAGAAATAATTGGTGATATCACCTTTCCCACCCCAGCACCAATCTCCTCAGGGATGCAGGCAGTGACTTTCCCAGGGAGCATGCATGCCATGATGCCCTCTGGTGCTTCCTGATGACATCATCGCCATCAATCCTAGTGGCTGAACTTGACCTTCATTCTACCTAGCCTGTTTGTAAAAACATTCTTCCCACTTAAGCAGTGATTCAAATCTCAATTTTTCTGTCTGGCCATCATTTGTAAGTTCTGTCTTTGTTTAGTAGAAAGTGCTTAGGAAATATATTTATATGTATGTATATATAAAACATCTATCTATCTATCTATCTATCTATCTATCTATCTATCTATCTATGATGTCTATATAAAGATAGAGTGGCATGTTGTAGATAATGCACTATGCAAACATACCACAAAGAAAAAACAACACAAAAACAGAGACTGTGTAGCTTATAAGAAAACACTCCTGCTTCTTTATAAAATTGCTACATATATACAAGTACATATTAGAGTTTAAATAGCATACAATAATTATTTAAAATCTTGAAATGTTTTTATTTCTCCAACAAGTTAATAGCCCTGGTAGGCGATTTACTTTGAAAGAAAAATTCTTTATCCTCTATATCCTGTGTTTATCTCTTATATTTAGACGATTTTCCTAGTACCATATGTTGGAGAGTATCATTGGTTTTTGAAAATGAACTCTTTTAAAATTCTCTTGAATATTAATTAATTAATTAATTAAGTCGTTTAATTTACTCTCTCATATGTAACATCTTGAGTGTAGTAAGACCAGGTACAAACCCTTATTTGAAGTTGGACAGGGCAACCCAGTAGGAGGAAAAGGGCTCCAGAAGCAGATAGAGTCAGAGTCAGTCCCCATTCCCAATGTTGGGACTCCCACAAGACTACCAAGCTACACAGCCATAAGGTATGTGCAGAGGACCTAGCACAGACCCGCACGGGCTCCCTGATTGTTGCTTCAGTCTCTTTAAGGGCCTACGAGCCCTGGTTAATTGATTGTGTGGGCTGTGTTTATGTGGTATCCTCAACCCCGCTGGTTCTTATAACCTTTCCTCCCCCTCTTCGATGAGGTTCCCTGGGCTGGTGATGGACTGGAGAGATGCCTCAGCCATTAAAGTTTAGGCTCACAACCAAAGCCATAAAGTGTACTTACTGACTCCTTACCTTCCTGTTCCACTTCACTATGCTGCATGACTGGAAGAGAATGGGACATTGATTAACATTTTCAGGCATTGTGATGTGTTCTTTTGGCAGCAATTTTCAGTGTTTAATACATTTGCTTGACTTATCATAGCCCATACTTTCCATTTGATTAAGATATTGACCATTAAAATGGGGAAAGGACAAAAAGAAAAAAATGAATTGAGTTTGATTACTTGGATTAAAATAATTTCTATTAAAAGAAGTTTTGAGATATGATCTATAAAAATCTAATATTATATCATTTTGGAGAGTTTGCAATTCTACAAGGCACATCTGTAATACACTGGGGAAAATGTAGTAAAAAGACAGAAAATTATATTAGTAAGTGACTGAAAGGCAGCAACCCTGCAGTGTTAATAGCAGCCACGGTGTGCTTTATAGACGTCTGCTATCGGTGGGAACAGAAAAAAAACTCCTGGAAATCCAAGGAAACAGAAGCCCCAGAGGAAGTCAGGAATTAGGGAGCTTTGCAGCACACAACAGGAACAGTGCAGGCAGCATGTTGTCACAGCTGCAGCTGCTGTCATCTCCCCTGCTGCTGCCCTAAGGTTCCACCCCCAAACCCCTGACTTCTTGTCTTACTCACTCTTAGTTCAGAGTCCTAAAAGCATTTATCTGGCTGCCTGAGGTTGTATCTCATGTCAGAAAGACCCGGAAATGTATATGGGTCTCAGAGGGTTTAGATTTTGTTTTGGGAGTGAGTTACAGAAATTCTCTGATCAACAAAAAGCAATAGTGTAGGGAAAATTATCAGCCAAAAAATGAGAAGGCTTTCTGAAGAATAATGCATATGAAGTTTAAACTATGTCTGAAAGGTAAAAGAAATTAGTGGTAATTCCCAGACTGGAAGGAGCAGGATAGCTTAGGAGATGGCTAAAATATTCTGTACACTTTTGTACAGTTTTGCATATTTTATACTGACACTACCATCATATGTGTCTTATGTATTTTTAAAATAAATCTTAGAATAATATTTAAAAGAGACCATTTGCCTTTAAGAGAGAGAATCATATATCCACAGCACTTTTATGCTTTCATGGGAATAATTGATGAAAACCTTGCTTCAGCAAAATTCAAGCAAGAAAAAAAAAATCTTCCTGGGACTGTAGAGATTTCACCGTTGGCTAATCTACTTTTTTTCCCCCTTGAAATGAGTTGGCTTCATCTACCTTTAGAAGTTCCTTCTGTTGAAAACTCTGGATGATTTTTTTCCCTCTCTGAAGCCTGCCAGATACTTTGTAGTCAAATAAATTGTCAGAAAAAGTGCTGTATCTAGAGATTTTGCTGTAATAAAAATGTGGCCACTGCTTTCTCTGAGTTGCTCACCATTTGGGATTATATATAAACCCATAAAAAAATAGGTGCTGCATTACCTCCTGTTTAATTAATCATCCAGAAAAAATTAGTTTTATATGAAGAGATAGAGAGATAGACAGAGACAGAGACAGAAAGACAGAGAGACGGAGACAGGGACAGGGACAAGGACACAGACACACAGAGGCAAAGAGAACAAATCAGAGACAGGACAGATCAACTGAGTTTGTAACACTGTCACACTCAAATATAGTCAAAAAATCCTAGAGAGTCTAAAATTTATAGAAATTCTACCCTTTATTCATCTAACTGCAAATGAAATTATCTACCTCAAATCCCCAAGTGGGTGACATTTGCAAATCTAGTCTGTGATTCATACTCATTCACTATCATTTGAGTTGTTCAGTCATTTCTTTGGCACACAATTACTAAATAACTATTCTTGGCCATTTTCATGCTGGACCATGATGACTGAAAGCAAGTCATCTGCAAAACATAAAGCAACACACACTAAACAGGAAGGAAGTTTGTATAGCATAGTGTGATTTGTGCTGGGACATCCCTCATGCTTTGGGCAGTGTGAAATGGACAGTTGTTACTGGCTTGAAAAGGTAACGGAGTAATATCTTGGGATATTCAGGATAGTTTTCTATTACTCAAACAAATTCTTGTGATAATCACATCGGAAAGGGAAAAGCTTTGTTTTGTTTCACAGTTCTGGTGTTTCCAGACTGTGATCACTTGGTTGGCCTTATTACTGTTAGGTCTGTGGTGAGGCACAACATTGTAGTTGAGGAATGTGGTGGGAAAACCAGTGTGGCTCATGGCTGGAAGAAATGTCTGAGGTCTCACTGTCTCCTTTAAGGTCATGCCCTCAGAGAACTATTGAAGTTCCACTAGATTCCACCAGATAAAGTTCCACCATGTGATCAAAACAGCTCAAAAAGATGATGATCAATACTTGGGTGTCACTAGGCAACACTGTGAATTCAAGAAAGAAAACATAAACAGAATCCAATGGATGGAAGAAAGAATACATTGAATTAATGAGGTGAGGATTGTTGGGGATTTTGAGGTTTCAAACAGAATGCTCTAGAAATATTGTTTTTCTGGAACAAAAAATTACTTCTTGCTGATGTGTGATTCTGAGGAGATAAGAATGATTCAGCTGTGAGATGTTGGCATCTCTGACATCTCTGGCAATATCTCTGATATGAAGCACAATACTCTGAATCAGACCCTTGTGACTCTTCCTACAAGGCACACTCATTGGTCAAGTTTTTGGCTTGTGAACCTAATCAAACTAGAGCAAAGCTTATTTTGTGATTTCCAGGAGAAGGATATCCATTCTTTCCAAGCCTGAAACCTGAGAGTGCTAAGGTTGGAGCTCTGGGCAACCTCTTGCTACCATGTGATGCCCGAGACTGAAGCCAATATGACAGCAGGCAGGGTAAGGAGATGGAGAGAAACCAAGTCCTAATTATATTTTCTGGGCCTTGAATTCAGTCTTGTCATTTTATGAGAGCCAATATATTCTCTTTTTTGTCCAAATGCATTTCATTGCATTTCCTTTCAGTTGTGACCAAAAGTCCAAATAAGGCAGTCCTCAAAGAGAATGAGGTGAATAAAGAAGAGAACATGCTGATATTTAATAAGCAACTATTTTCAAAAATTTATGAAACCTAAATACTACTATTCTTTGTGTTTTGTTTAAAATAAAGTTCAAAATAAGCCCCTCCATCCCAAAGAATACAAGGGTACAGCCTGGATAGCCCATGGGGCAGGCTACGTTCAACTCCGACTCATTTTCCAGCATACTGTGTATTCAATTTAAGTTGATGATAAGCCAGCAATTCCAAAATTCTTTCAGGGTAAGCCAGTGTTCTTTGAAATGCAAGAAAGTGTTCCATGAAGAATGAGTTCTTTCTCTGTTTGATAAACTCTTAACTTGTATGAAAAGTTAAACCCACTTATGTCACCATCTCATTTTATGTCTTAAATGTTGTTCAAGGGTCCTGAGGAGAGGTAAACACAATGTCTGTTCAAGATTTTTAGGATTTCTCTGTGTGTTTATGGACAGCAGTTTTTAATTACTGAATGTATTGACCTGTGGTTTATGTTTGAGGACTTAAGTGGGCACTGTCAATTTATTATATTGCAAATTGCTGTTAGAAGTTGCTCCTAACATGTCTTTGAGGGCAACAGTGGAAGTGTGAAATAAGAGTCCCTAAAGGTCTACCTTTTACTGAAAATCAGAGTGATATGCATTCTTATCACTCATCATAACTGTTTAAGTTCTCAGACATAACTTTTGAGGAAAATGTTTAAGATCCAATAATTATTTACTTGAGGAAAAATAAAATTGCTTTATTTTTAAATAAGTATTTATATGAGATACTTGGAATATGAGAAAATGTAATAATATATTCAACTTTACACTGTACTTAAAGTGGAGACCTGTAACAGAAATATCATTTTGTTGAAGAGCTTCATAAAAAAAGATATAGAAATACTGTTCTAGGACAAAGATTGTTGATTTTTATTATATTATTAATAGGTACAATGAACTTGATGATTTACAATGCACTTGAGAGATTTTATTCTATGTATTATCAGTATGTGTGCATATGTGTGTGCTTTGTGTGTGTGTGTGTGTGTGTGTGATATGTGTGAATAGTGATTGAACATATGTGCCACAGCATGTATAAAGAGATAGAAGACATGTTTTCTGGCGTCTGGCATCAACATTTTCCCTTATGTCTAGCTTTACTTTCTTTTCATTCTTAAATTTTAAAGATTAGATTTATTTAAAGATACTTTTTCTCAGGTATAAGATGTTAATGGCATATGAATAACTTTACATTTCTTAAGATACAGTCCACCATCTTGTATCCCGGGTCCCTCAGAGACCACTTTGCTTAGGAGAGTTCACGGGCTGCAGAAACAACATAGATTCTGGGACAGAGTCCCTTTCAGGCCTTCATCTTCAACTAGAAGGCAGAGCTGAGACCCAGACCTCTGTGCACCTTCCCTGCAAGAGGAGAGCTTGCCTGCAGAGAGTACTCTGACCACTGAAACTCAGGAGAGAGTTGGATTCCCAGGAGTGCTGACAGAGGTTAACAGAATCACAGGAGGAACAAACAAGCTCCAGCCAGAGACAGCTATAACAACTAACACGAGAGATTACCAGGTGGCGAAAGGCAAATGTAAGAATCTTACTAACAGAAACCAAGAACACTCAGCATCATCAGAACCCAACACTCCCACCACAGCGAGTCCTGGATATCCCACCACATTCGAAAAGCAAGAATCAGATTTAAAATCATATCTCATGATGCTAGTAGAGGATTTTAAGAAGGACATTAATAACTCACTTAAAGAAATACAGGAGAAAACTCCTAAACAGGTAGAAGGTCTTAAAGAGGAAGCACAAACTTCTCTTAAGGAATTACAGGAAAAGACAACCAAACAAGTGATAGAATTGAACAAAACCATCCAAGATCTAAAAATGTAATTAGAAACAATAAAGAAAACCCAAAGGGAGACAACTCTGGAGAGAGAAACCCTAGGAAAGACACCAGGAACCATAGATGCGAGCATCAGCAACAGAATACAAGAGATGGAAGAGAGAATCTCAGGTGCAGAAGAGTCCATAGAAAACATAGACACAACAATCAAAGAAAATGAAAAATGCAAAAAGATCCTAACTCAAAACATTCAGGAAATCCAGGACACAATGGGAAGACCAAACCTATGGATAATAGGAGTAGATGAAAATGAAGATTTTCAACTCTGGAACATGCACACCCACACCCACACACACACATGAGCTTCCCTATCTCAGACACATCATTATTTCATTTAAGAAAGTTTTTTGTTTTCTGAAATGGATCTGGGAGGGTTTTAGATTTCTGTCTAATAATTTTATACTTTACATGGTATCAGCTATAGGGATTTTAGAACCTTCTAAACAATTTCAGAGTTTATGCAGAAAAGTGTGAAGGATTTTGCTTTGGTTTGATTTGTTCATTTGGTTTGGAAAAATTAACTCATTTCATCTTCCTGTTTTGACTTCATAATGAATTCCATCTGTCAATCAAATTTCTATCTTGGATGAACACATTCAGTAACATGATAGACCTTTAATTTTGCTTCAGTCATTTAAGCTTAGAAACAAAACTGTGATGAGCCATAGGCACTATGATGTACTGTATGTATATAGCTGTACTTTTTCTGGAGGCAAAACCTGCCATATTGTCATTTTGTTGGATTGTTTACTAACCCTGTAAAAAATGGAATCATAAAAGATTAACATCTGTCATACTTGTAGTTTATTTTATTAAAGTTGTTAAATGAAAATAATCCATCCAATAACTCCTGAATATAAGTACATATACTTAGTTCAATATTTCTTTTTTGAAATTTATTTTATTTTATTTTATTTTATTTTATTTTATTTTATTTTATTTTATTTATGTGTATGTGTGTCAGTATGTATGTATGACCATTTATGAAGGTACCTGTAGAGGCCAGTAGAGGGAGTCAGATCAGCTGGAGCTAGTAAAAAGGGCGGTAGTCAGCTTCTCTCTCCTTCCCATATGGGTCCAGGGAGCAGAGCTCTAGTCCTCTACAGGAGCTATCTCTCCACCCATTAAACATTGCTTACATGCACTAAAATACTGTCAATCTTTTCTTACTGAACAAGGATGGCCGGCCAACAGTCTAATTTACTTCTGATCAGTTCTTATCTCCATTTTATTGAGTATTAAGTTTAGTGTTCTTAAGTAACAGAGCATCATTATTTAATCTTGAACTCTATCAAAGAACACTCAGCTTACTTCATTTCCAGAAGTATTTCCTATTAGTAGCTTATGCTTGTTTGTGCTTTCTAGAACATATATGATATAAAACCAATCATTCTATATTGTTAATGTTGAAAAGAAAAGGCAATGTTTAGTAAATTAATAGACTTTTTTCAAAAACATTCTGATTGATCTATGTCTTAGTTTATATATAAATTTACATTGTAAATACTGTAAAATTACCTTTTAAGATTTATTTTAAGGAAGAGGTTTTTTTTTAATGTTATTATCTACACTGTACTGTGTTTCTTGGTATTTCATATCTAATATTACATTATATTGCTTAAAAACTAAGAAACTTAACATACAAGATATGCAATATTGGATAGTTTTCTGTGGTTTAAGAATTTGGAGAGAGCTTAACTACTCCCTCCCCCCCCCCCCCCGCCTCTCTCTGAGTCTCTGAAGTATCAGATGGGAGTTTAATGTAATCTCCAGGCCTCAATGGGAGAAGACCTGCTTCTGAGCTCATTCATGTGGTTTGAGAAAATGTCCAGTCCCTCTTGGTCTTCTGGGTGGAAGGTCTCAGTACACTCTGGCTGTCAGCCCAAGGCCTTTCTCAGTGCTTTCTCACATTTATTGGGAACTCCTAATAATGCAACTGGGCTACAGGTGATCTAGGACTCTGAGAGATAGAAGGAGGAAAGGGGACAACAAGAAAGAGAGAGAGAGAAGGAGGGAGCACAAGGAGAGAGAGATGGGGGAGAGAGAGAGATCACATTTATAGACAGGAACTATACAGGCCTATGGATGTCAGAGGCAAAGCTCCTAGTGGATCTTTTGAGAAGCTTCCTACTCTAGCAATCATGGTAAAATCTACAAACTAAGATTAGAGAACTATTTAAGAGGGTTTGGGGGGACTTTAATTGAAGTTCAAATGATCAATAGCGTACTTGACCATATACAGTCTTGGTATTCAAGTCAGAATCCCTAGATTCTCAAAATACCTCTATTCCCTTTGACTTTGGGTGATTTTCGTCTTAAAGTCCTCCTAATCTGTACTTTCTGGCTAATATCAACTTATCAGTGAGTACACACCTTGTATGTCCTTTAGGTTCGGGTTTTCTCACTCAGGATATTTTCTAGTTCCATTCCTTGATGTCCTTGTTTTAAATAGCTGAGTAGTATTCCGTTGTGTAAATGTATCACATTTTCTGCATCTATTCTTTGGGTGTGGGACATCTGATTACTTATGGAAGAGTTGGGAGAAGGGTTGAAGGCCCTGAAGAGGATAAGCACTCCACAGGAAGACCAACAGACTCAACTAACCTGGACCCCTGCGAGCTCTCAGAGACTTAGCCACTTACTTTGGTAAGCATATATGGGTTGGACCGAGGCCTCCAGCACATATGTAGCAGACAAGCAGTTCAGTCCTCATGGGGGTTCTCCAACAACTGGAGCAGGGGCTGTTCCTAAAGCTGTTGCCTGAATGTTGAATCCATTCTCTAACAAAGCTGCTCTGTCTAGTCTCAGTGAGAGATGTGTCTAATCCTGCAGAGATTTGATGTGCCAGGGTTTGGGGTTACGAGGGGAGGCTCTACCTTCTCAGTGGAGAAGTAGAGTGAAATGGGGAAGGAACTTTGTGAAGGGAGAACACTTAGGGGGCAGGCTTTGGGATGAAAATATATTTATTCATGAATATTATAATACATATAAATATTGTAGATAAATAAATATTTTCAGGAATAAAAATAAATCCTCCTAATCTATTCAATCACCTGGACACGTGGTCTAAGAAGCCTTGCTGATCAGAGGAGGAAGATGCACTTGCCAAGACCCATGAAGTACAAGCTAGAAGAATTACAAAAGATGCCCTCCAATGAGACAGTCAGATGTAGTCCTAGGCTCAAGCAATGGAAGGAGCTACTAATCATGAATCAGCCACATGGGAGGGTTTGTAGAAGCAAAGGGATGGTTGTACGCTGTAAGATGTCATGATGTTATGGAGCATGAGTAAGAAACTATCAGTTATCAGAGCTAACTCCCTTGGAAAAGGTCTGTGCTCAGTCTACATCTTTGTGTCTTCATGTAGTAAATGAGGAGGAGGCAGGTCAATATCTTTTAACTCTGTCTCACAAACCTCAGTGAATTAAATCTAAAAAAAATAAACCCATTACAGAAAATAAGAGAAGAAGTCAGTTTAATGGAGAGGGCTATACCTTATACCTATCTGGAGCTGTGTAGAAATGGAAATGAAATAAAAGCCTACTGTGGGCAAGCTCCATCCATGGGGGCCAATAACATGTGGGCAAAGGCAAGAAAAATCAGAACAATAGCCAATGACACAATCCTTACAGTATTTCCACACACCTTTCCCCTCTTTTTCACCTCTCTCAAGAGACTCTCAAAAATAACAACAACAACAAAAATAATAACAACAACAATAACAACAAACCAATGGTTTAGGAAAAAGGAGAGAAGCTGAAGTGGAAACAAAGTCTCAGCCTCAGCCAAGAAGTTCTTTGCAATTGCTAATTGCTGCAAGAGGAAAACTATCAGTTTTTCTTCAAGGGAATGGTACTGGATATATCAACCATGCTGCAATATAGAACATACAATCAACACAAAATAGATAGATTACATACTTGGGTTTTTGTTTGGTTGTTTGGCTCTGTTCTGGTATGTGTAGAGTTTTGTTTTGTTTGAAGAGAGAAACAATATGAGTCCTGGGAGATAATCAGGGGCATCTGAAAGGAGTTGGGCAGGGAAAGAATCTGACCAAAATATATTGTATAAAATGCAAAAAAAATACATTAAAATGCATAAAGTGTCTGAATATTTTGAAAACACACTTATAGAGAATAAACTTTATACCTAATAGATAACATAAAGTTCATGAAAAGAAAAAGCAGAAGAAAAAAATTTACTTAGAGAAGATATCTTTCTCCAAACTGAAGAGAGTCCACTGCAAGAAAACAAAGTTTGCAACAGGAGAAAACCTTAGTACATAAACTAGCAAGTCAGTGAAGAAATGGTACTAGCCTTCTACTAGGATGTGATGCTGTCTAGAGATTGATATCTTCCCAACATCACTGGTGGATCAGGAAATAAGATGATGAATTTAAAGTTCAATGGGAAACTGTGTTTATAATATAGAACACTCAACAATGTCAATCAAGCATAAGAATAAAATGAAACGTTTCAAGGGAAAATGGAGGGTGAGATGAATGGATAATATACAGGATTTAGGAGCTACTTTAAAGATTAATCTATGTTCTGCCTAAATCTATGCATTTGAAGGAAAAAAGGGTGGCTAAAAGCCAGAAGGTACCATTTGGAGTATTCATTGAACAATCTCTGGCCTTCACTTAGTGCAGAATGAGTGGGGTAATATAAGCAACCAAAACCAGAAACAGAGTGTGTTCCTATAGAGGAATAGAACCATGTTCTGCACCTATCTCTCTGGTTTCTCAAATGACTGCCTGAGTGTTGGATATCTGAGCATGCTAACAGCAAGTGTGTGCTCTGCCCTTATGGCTCTTATAATTGTCAGAGGTTGGTGAAGATCAGCAGCCCTCCTGATGGCGAGATGGAAAATAGGAGCACATGTCTGAAAGCTTAATTTTCCCAGGGTGCTGCCTAAAGGGCTGGCTTCCTCAAAGCTTGTCTGTCTCAGCTTGCTGAGGGTTTCTAAGATGCTCAAAAAAACCAAGAGGCCATTGGAAACCAAAAATTGTAGGGCATCAGGTGAGAGCTACAGAGAACCTTAGTGCTCTAGATTGATATGAGGAATTAAGGTCTATGGACAGTCACGACTTATTAGCAGGAATGTCTGTGAACAAGTACTAAGAATATATATTCACATAGCAGATTTGAAAAAATCCACTTCATCAGGCAATACCTGAGAAAGGCTGTCCTTTAAGATGTGTGGATCCTAACAGAAAGACACAGAAAGAAATAGGACAAGATGCTGTAAGCAAGGGAAAAAGTCTCCAGAAAATGATGCCAAAGAAACATGTAGACATGGGTCATCCTACAAGGAACCCAGTGAATTATTAATGAACTGAGAAATAGAGAGGAAAAAAGATCTAAATGGAAAATTTGAAGCCAAGCACAAAAACTTTATTCCAGAAAACTGTCTTTCAAGAATGAAACAACAACAAAACAACAAAAAAATAAAACAAACAAAAAAGAAAAGACAAAAAAGAAAGTAAAAAAGAAAACTTTCTCTAGATAACCAAAAGAAGGAATGCATTGCTAGTAGATCCTCTTTAAAAGAAATTCTGAGAAGACTTGCTCAAATGGAAATAACATGAAGCCAGAACCAGGCATGAAAAAACAAGCAAAAAGCCGGCAGAGAAGTTAATACCGGGCTGCACTGACTGAGAATGCATAAGCTGCTTTTAAGCTGTGGAAGTCAGAGTACAAAAAAGATAAACAAAGTCTAGAGTCTGAGATATACCCAGTGTTGGAGTCTGCTGAGCATGTGTGAGGCCTTGAGTTCCCTGATACAAAGAGAAAGTTATAAAAAAACTAAAAATAGATAAAAATAAAGAAGGCGTGATCTCGACATTGATGAATGTGTGAAGTTAAATAATATGGCTTTGGGTAGGAATGATCGTAATTGATGATCAGCTTAAAATAACTGCTATATGCTCATCCCCAGAGAAAATGCAAGGAGAAGGTACATAAGGAAAATGAGAACAGAATCGGAGCACAGGAACCAACAAACTTCAGTGACATGTGAAATCGAGCAAAACAAAACAAAACATAGCAAAAAAAGAAAAAGAAGAAAAAAACCTATAGAGCAAAGAATTAACAAAATAGCTCTTATCAGTAATTATTTTTGTTTTGATAATTTTTTTTCATACTCTTGCTGTGTCCATGCAGTACCTGTGCAGAATATTTATCATCGTGGGTAACAGATAAAAGTCAAGGGTAGCTTAAACAATGTTTAAAGAGGAGAGCGAACCGTGTTCTTCCCATGCTCATCAAGGGAAGAACGGGGTTCCTTGCAGAGAGAGCAGGAACAGGATGGTTGGAGTTTTCAAAAGGTAGCAAAGCCAACATAAGAATAAAGAATAGGGCCGAGGTGGCGCTCGGTGGTAGAGTTCTTTCCTAGCATGCTCTGCTAAGAAACAGTTGAAAAGTTACACATTTTAAAATCTAAGCATCTGTGCTTATTACAAGAAAGTGTATGACAGGACAGATGGGCTACTGAGAGAATCACTCAATAGGAAGGAAGGAAGAAAAAAAAATCTAAAAACTTTAGTTTAAATACATGACCGAATCAAGGAGAGCACGGAGCCAGGAGGAATTCTCCACTATGAAGTCAATTATATGACCTGGTTGCAAAATGTAAGTGTTCGTTTCTATTGCAAACCTAGTAGCATCCTTACTGAAACTTATGATTGCCGAAGAGCCGAGAAAGCATGCGGGCGGGCTCAGTCCTAGCTGGAGCAGCAGGTCCCTACTGATCTGCTAAGCTTGCCTTTGAGGTTAGCATGGTTCCCGGAAGTAACCAGCAGCAGAGTAAGCACCTGCGGTGGGATGAAAACATTTAAAAGCCAAAATCTAATGTGAAGCGGGGTTTCTCACATATAAAATTAATACTGCCTCCAATATGCTAAAAGAAATAGGATTAACTTCATTGTCGGTTAGTTTTTGCTTTCAGCATTACAGTTAAGACAGGTTTTATGAGTGGATATTCACTATAAAATTTTCAGCAGTATCGGTAAGAGGCTCTGCAAGACATCCAATGAGGCTTCTGCTTGTACTCTAGTATGCGCGGGAGGCAGTTCTGTGAGTTGAGAGGCTTTATTTCTTTAAATTTCTCCTCGATCATAGTTTCTCTAAAGGGGCTACAACTGTTTTTCATTTAGAATTGGCAATATCAAGACATGTTTTCCTTTTCTGAATTTGGTCCTGTCCCCTTCTTCTGACGGCTTCCTCCCGTTTCCAGCCTGCTGCCGGGTTCTTGTTTCTATCTTGAACACCTCTCCTGTGTGTGTGGGAGGGGGGGAAAGGGAGGGGGGGGAAGGGGGGAGGGCCGGGCATCTGAGTCAGTGCTCAAACATGTACATCTATGGTATTTCATGGCAAGGGATCATTTTCCTTAACATTGAAGATTTCATCTACTTTTATTATATTCCTTCATATTTTTCGTTGATTTAATGGCTTCATTTTTTCCACCATGATTAAAATCTAGTGTTTCTCTCTTATATACTCTATTGGACTACATAAAATGAAGGCCTTCACTAAGATAACATTTGCTTTGAGGTAAATTTCACTAAAATCATGTAGCTGTCAACAGAATATATAGCACTTTGGTTTCATAAGGATAATTTTTGAAGAAAACTAATTCAAAACAAGTATAATCAAAAACACTGACTGTATTAGTCAGGGTTCTCTAGAGTCACAGAACTTATGGATAGTCTCCATATAGTAAAGGAATTTATTGATGACTTATAGTCTGCAGCCCAATTCTCAACAATGGTTCAGTAGTAGCTGTGAATGGAAGTCCAAGGATCTAGCAGTTACTCAGTCTCACACAGCAAGCAGGCAAAGGAGCAAGAGCAAGACTCCCTTCTTCTAATGTCCTTATATTGTCTCTATCAGAAGGTGTAGCCCAGATTAAAGGTGTGTTCCAACCACACCTTTATTCCTGGATGACCTTGAACTCAGAGATTTAATCTTCTGGAATCCATAGCCACTATGCCTCAAGATCTCCATACCAATATCGAGATCAGAAACTTCTATCTCCAAGCCTCCAGATAAGGGTCACTGGTGAGCCTTCCAATTCTGGATTGTAGCTCTTTCCAAATATAGTCAAGTTGACAACCAGGAATAGCCACTGCACTGACTTAACCATTACTTAAATATACTATGATTATGAGTTATATAACCTAATTGTTTGATATGAACTACTTAAAGCATATTTGTTTGAGGGACACAAGTTTTTCTTTTATATTATATTAGAGAAAATATGATATCAACAGAATATGTAATTAAGGAATTTAATTATATGTCCAATATATTCAAAGATTTGTTTAGATATATATGAAGAATTTGTTTAATGATAACTATTAATACAACAACCTATTTAAATGAGTATTTTATTTCTGTGTTTGATTTTGAAGCATGAACTAATGTTTTACATGCCAGTCAAATGATATAACATAGGTGCTAGGCTCATCTCATGGTATCCTTTCAGTCTCATGCAGCCTTACAGCATATACAATTTCACAAGTTGTACTCTATTTAGTGTGCTAATTCTCCTAAGATTTGGATAGAGAAAGATTTGTGGCAGAATTTGACTCTTCTCCATGAACTTGGTTTTGAACCCCAGGAAGGGATCTCCTAAATTTACAAAACAATCGCATGCTTGTCTCTGGTTCTTCCTCACTTGATTACAAGGAGACCAGCATCCACAAAACCCAATGGAACAGGAAGGTGGAGGGCTGAACATATAAGGTTCAGACCACAACTGACATGGCAGACCATGAAAATCTGAACGCGATGTGCC
Source organism: Mus musculus (assembly GCF_000001635.26). Lineage (NCBI taxonomy): Eukaryota > Metazoa > Chordata > Mammalia > Rodentia > Muridae > Mus > Mus musculus. The sequence goes on from NC_000081.6 coordinate 40,579,802, forward strand.
TTGCCAAGACGCAAGACCAGTGAGGGAATCTGGGAAGAAGCAGAAGAAAATGGATGCAAGTGGTCTTCCAAAGATGAGTGGTGTGGGGTGAGCCTGACTTGGAATAAGCAGTTTGAAAATATGCTACAGCTTTTTCCCCTCACCCAATACCAGATCAGGTTTCCTCCTCCCCCAGCTCCACCCAACCCCTATCCACTTTCCCTCCCAGGTCCTTCCCTCCCTCTCCACTTGTGATTGCTTTCTTGAAAGAATGGAAACAGGTAACCTCAGGGAATAGGAGGTTGGGAGTGGGAGGGCAGAATGCACCAGAGTCCTGGGAGGTGAAGCAGAAGGTCCAGCGACAGGCCCAAAGTGGAATCCAGCTCAAGGGGAGGTCCCAAGGCCTGACACTATTACTGAGGCTATGGAGCGCTCACAAAAAGGGACCTAGCATGACTGCCCTCCAAAAGACCCAACAAGCAGCTGAAAGAGTCAGATGCAGATATTTGCACCCAACCAATGGACAGAAGTATCTCACCCTTGTTGAATTAGGAAAGTCTAAAAGAAGCTGAGGAGAAGGGTGATTCTGTAGGAGGGCCAGCAGTCTCAATTAATCTGGATTCCCAAGATCTCTCAAACACTGGACCACCAAACAGGCAGCATACACCAGCTTATATGAGGCCCCCAACACACATTCAGTAGAGGACTTCAGGGTCTGTGTTCATTCAGAGATGATGCACCTAACCCCCAAGAGACTGGAGGCTCCAGGGAGTTTAGAGATCAGGTGGGGTGGGAGGTGGGGGCATCCACATGGAGACGTTGGGGTGGGGAGGAGGTGTGACATGTGGAGCAGATGGAGGGTTAGGTGGAGGGGGCGGGGAATGGAATATGGAGTGTAAAAAGTAAATGAAAAATAAAATTAAATTTTAAAAAAAGAAAGAAAGAAAATGTGCAACAGCACCCTTCACACTACGTCCCTGCTTCTGTATTCTGAGAGTAGTCCCTTTATGCACTCCAGCACAGATCTCTCTGTAGGAAGTTGATGCAGAGTTAACTGGGTGTAACAGCTATAGTCACAGTTGAGAAGGGTAGTGGCATTCAAGCAACAGGTCTATTAAATAGAAATCTATGCCACAGTTCAAGTTCTCTCCTCCTACTGAGCCCAAGTATTCCAGCAGAGATATTTAGACCTAAAGAGTCCTGCAAGTTCTCGGAGGAAATACCCTGCTCTGAAGAACACCAGTAGATTTTAATATTGAGGGTCCTTAAGCTCACCTGGCTACATGTTTGTCTCAAATCTATTCTTTTGTTACATTCACATACCAGACTGAGTTTAGTCAGAACTTTTGACACTGGTTATGTTAAAAATAAGTCTGTTACAAGACTGCATCTTCTATATATCTGGGAATCTACATCCATGAGATCTCAAAAAATATGGCCATTTAAAGCAGACCTGAACAAAGACATCAAGAGTTGATATGTCAAGTTGGATGGGGGAAATCTCACCAGAGTCTATCCCTAGATGAAGAGGTATAGGAGATTAATCAATGTTCAGAGGGGAAGAATTAGTCGTTCCCAGGAATAAGTCCCCTAAATAGTTGCCCAATACCAAGCGATCAGCCCTAAAAGCAAGAGTAAATGTACTTAGTAGGTTGTATATTAGCAGAAACAGGAAATCAATGATAATGGAATTAGGTGGGGATAAAGCAAGGTAATGTTTCAGTGGTAAGACAAGAGAAAGAGATGTAATGAAAGAAGAATGGGAATGTGGAATAAATAATTTGAGGACTGTCTAGAAAGTCAACTGTTGAAAGAATAAGAATTCCACGGAAAAAGAACAGGAGAATGGAAAAATTGAAAATCTGAGGGACATTACACCAGAAATGTTCTCAGGATTGATGAAGTTGCACTTGAGTGATGCAGCCTACTCTTTTGTTTATTACTCACTCTAGGTAATTAATTTATTACTGAATTGGTAACTTATTTATTAATTGCATCTGAATTTTTAAGGTTTTGTGTTCAGAAACATATCTTTTAGTCATAGCAAAATTGTCTTGTAACTACAGAGTTCCCATGTATTTCCTGAACCTTCTTCATAAGGGCACCTTCAGTACAATCAGTAGTCCACACCGGGAGCCATCTGTGTGCACTGGCAAATCATGATTATTCAGAGTCCATTGCTGACACTAAATTTCATTTTTGATGTAGTATAACCTAAGGGCTTTTGGCATGTGTAGGGGGACAACTTTTCATGGATAGCATAAGATATAATATTTTTACTGTCCTAAAATTCCTTCCCCCTGCTCTAACCCCAGTTAATCATGGATGGTTTTATTCCACAGTTTTGCCTTTTGTAGAATATTGATATTGATGTTGGCTCGTTGCCTTTTCAGATTGTTTTTCAGAAGCATGAATGTGTTTTAACTGAAGATTGAGTTAATAATAAAATAATCAAAAAATGTACACATGGTTTAAAACAATCGGTATTGAAATATGTTGTTTGATATTTCAAATACTCATAATCAAACCATTGTGAAGACAGATGAAATTAAGGCAAAAGTCAGGTTATGTTTGTGTCCAAGTGAAGAAAAACGGTACTTTTTAGGAAAGGGGACAAAGAAACCATAAAATAATGGTATTTTTAGATTTCGTAAGGCTACTGGGTATATATTTCTGTGTTATGTTAAATATATTAATATTATCTACTCTTTTATAAGAAGAACAAAATTGAACTCTTGAAAAAACAAGTGAAAGCAAGGAGTACAGTTTTATTGAATACATCTGACTTAGCATCACACAACAGAGTCTACTTATTTAAAAGGAAAACAGAAAGATTTCAAGTCTTACTTTGGATGTGATTTCATTGATTATAAAAGAAAATCCTGAGTAGAAGCGTAGCCCTGTCTTAGTATTATAAATTTTAGTTGTTAAAGCACAGAGTAATTCCAGAGCTCTGGAAGACGTAATTAGGCTTGAGAGAAGGACCACACAAGCTAGAAATAGATTCTTTGACACATCTAATTCTGATATCTGGCAATGGAGGCAAGAGAAACTGATGGTAAATTTTAATCTTCCTGAAAAACTGTTTTGAAATAGGATTCCAAGGTTTTACAAACCATTGACCCACACAAAGTAATTTAAGGATATCGTAAGGTGAAAACATGGGAAGGTTTTTCTTTTTCACATTTTTCTGCATTAAATTATAAATGACTTGTGAAAATATTTTCATATACATGTTTCTTTATAAAATAATAGAAATTAAACCAGACAATATCTTATATATGGTATACACTCATAATATCAATGCTCAAGTGACTGAGATACCAGGATTTGAGGTTGGAAAGCAGTGTGGCCTACCAAAGGAAACTTTAATAAAACTGATCAAAACAAAACAAGACAAAACATGATCTAGGAATCGAAGAAACATTCTATAATCTATGAAGAAATTACAGAAGTAGCTAAGAACTACACTGTACATGTTTGACTTCCGTTATCTTCTGTCTGTTAATGTGAAATCTAGCGAAACAGCATATACCCAAAGAATAGTCTATGAAAAGTTATAATAACACGGTAAAGGGCATGTCACACAAGGTCACATGTACAAATAAATGAAAGCCAGCTATACAGAAATTGCTCTCCATTATGAATCGATTAATACCTAAGCCACTGCAATGAATAATTAATCTACATGGAACAGCACTAAGAATTTTGCTCTAAAGATTTTTAGTATCATGCTTTCTAATGTTACTTAGTAATATTGCAACAAGTATGATAAACACATAAAATTAGTGACCAAGTAATAATATACTATCTAAGAATCTCTCCAAAAGGTAGAGGAACCAAAATTAGAGGTAGAAAAAAAAAACCTTTGTACATAAAGTTATTAATTATTGCCCTATTTATAATTATATTATATTAGAATTGATCTGAATGTACATAAATAGGTATGGTGAAATATATTCTGTTGATATGGTATCATTTTAATAATAAAATGAACATTAAAACATTATTTAAAATATAAATATTTTGAGTATTGCATGTACTGCATATAGTGACTAGGAATATATATTCACTATATAAATTTGCATTTTTATATACACACATCTGTACACACACACATGCTGATAAACTTACAAATTGCAGCTTGTAAATTACTGGTTGGAAGCACATCCACACATTAATGTAACTACTACATGGTGATTTATGTTGGTCATCTTTTCTGCCTTTCAATAATTTTCTTCCTGCTTTTCTGATATCGCCAACTGATCATCTAAGTTCCTGTGTGCTTCACTTGTGCGAATAGCTCGCTGCACAGACCACTTCCTTATAAATGTAAGAAATAAATCTTAGTGGGGTATTTGCATTTTCTGAATAACCTTGAATTGACAAATATAAAAATACTTAAAAAAAATAGAGAATGCCCGTGATAACCTATTTGAACATATTCCTAAATCTTAGGTGTCAAATGATCACATTTAACGATCACCAAAAGGCATCTGTAAGAGCCTGTAGGAAACAAAACCCTGCAATAAATGTCCCAGACAGACAGCTTTGTAGCAGCTTTTATGAAGTGCACAGACACAGAGAAAACATTCTGTGGGGGAAGCGCTTGCAGTTGATGGGAATTTTTTAAAGGTTGTTCTCCAGGCTGATCTGGATCCTTGTAACATTAAACTGTACGTGATTTAAGTTTATGTCTCAAAGATATCATGGGAGGGAGGAGGGGCACCCTGCAATAACACAAAAGCTTCCAAATCTCCACGTGACATAAAATTGACACTACAATGTTTGCCAGGCCAGCCGCATGTCCGTCATAACAACCTCCACCTTCATCCGCAGCCCTGAGGATCTTATCCCATCTACACATCACAAGTTGGGGGGATTTGCTCCAGTGCCTGGTGCTTCTTCCTATGTCATTTGAAGAAGGGGACAACTGAAATCTTGTAAAACAACTTCTTTGCAGGAATATTTACAAATGAGGTTATTTCAAAACTAAAAATCTTAGCTGGCTGCATTAAGCATTAGCTTTAACATTTTTTTTTCCTAATAAGTAGAATTGAATACATAGCAGCCTCTCTTGTAACTCATCCAACAATTTTTCATTAGAAATAACTGGAAGATATGTAAAACTAGAATATGGAGAAAGTGTGTCTTTAAAAAGAGACACCAAACCCAGACATTATTGCATATGCCAGCAAGATTTTGCTGACAGGACCCTGATATAGCTATCTCTTGTGAGGCTATGCCAGTGCCATACAGAAGTGGATGCTCACAGTCATCTATTGGATGGAACACAAAGCCCCTAATGAAAGAGCTAGAGAAAGAGTTTGGTGTCTCTTTTTAATTTTTTCATGATATTTAATAAAGATTTCAAACTGCATAAATATATTTATTTAATATTTCTCTTTATAATTCCTATCTGAATTATATTCAGTCATAGTTACCTTTATATGTATATTTACATGACTGCCAAAACAACATCTAAATCATTGGTGCTTAAGAGCTAGCTTTCATTTGTAGGCTGTAATTTATGAAGGACCTACTGTCTGAGTGAGGGAAATCACAATGGATAGACATCCCTGCTGTTATGAGACTCAAATGTGAATGAAAGGGTTTTTTATTAGATATTTTCTTCATTTACATTTCAAATGCTATCCCCTTTCCCAGTTTTCTCTTTAAAAGTCCCCTATACGCTTCCTCCCGCCCTTCTCCCCAATACACCCACTCTCACTTCCTGGCCATGGCATTCCCCTGTACTGGGGCATATGATCTTCACAAGACCAAGGGGCCTCTCCTCCCATTGATGGCTGATTAGGCCATCCTCTGCTACATATACAACTAGAGACACAAACTTGGGGGGGGGTACTGGTTAGTTCATATTGTTGTTCCTCCTATAGGGTTGCAGACCCCTTTAGCTCCTTGGGTACTTTCTCTAGCTCTTTCATTAGGGGCTTTGTGTTCCATCCAATAGATGACTGTGAGCATCCACTTCTGTATTTGCCAGGCACTGGCATAGCCTCACAAGAGATAGCTATATCAGGGTCCTGTCAGCAAAATCTTGCTGGCATATGCAATAATGTCTGGGTTTGGTGTTTTTTGTTTGTTTGTTTTATGGGATGGATCCTCGGGTGGGGCAGTCTCTGGATGCTCAAGTATATTTTGATATATCTGTTGCTTGGCAACAGATGCTATGAAAGAACATTAACAGTGTCTGAGTAGAGAAAAACAATATGGTCAGAGAAGAACTGTCTGGCTTGGTGGTATTGGAACAGGGACCTGACCGATGCAAAATGGGAAGGACATTCTCTATAGAATGAAGAGCCAAATTTATGATTTCTGAGACAAGAGACAAACCAGGATGTCAGTCACAGTTCCAATGGGACAAAACATAGCAGTGTAAGCACAAAGGAAATGTATGAATGGGCAGAAATGAGACAATATTTTTTCGATATAACTTTAAAATTTAACTATTGTGTCATCAGTTACCATATAAAAAACACAAGCAACAGAAAGAGAAAAGAGAAAATATGCCATTGGTGAGTCTCTTCAATGAGAGATGAATGCATAAGTAATGGGTATTTGGTTTCTATTATGGTCAGCTACTTCCCAGAATGATTTATGGAATAGGCGAATTTTAAGTGCACATACTTCATATGCACCAGATTTTAAACCCTGGATAAAATAAGAAACTAAGAATGACTTATCACGTCTCGATATTTTTGAAGTAGGGATATTTTTATAGGAGTTGGAGGGTCACAGACAGTGGTGGTAAAATAGTCAGATACATAATTTTAAAGTGGAGGGAGGACTTAAGTGAGGGGGTACTGAGAGGGGAGGAAGGGCTGATAGTGGGTTGTAAAGTGAATAAATAAATAATGTTTTTAAAAGCAGTTTTGTTTTTATCATCATTTTAGCCACATAATTTTTCAGCAGAGAATTTAATCCTACTGAACAAGGTCCTCTGGGTTCCTTTGGTAAAGGTTGCATGCTCCCCTCTGTGGAGCATCAACATGATACTAAACTGGTAACTGCTAGTATTTGGACATTGAGCTCTATTATTTTGCCTGAAAGTATCATGAGTCAGAGAAAGAGGAGAATATTTTTAGTGTGGTGTTTCTCTAATATAGGGAGGTGGGGAGCAAGTCTACACTTTCTTCTTTGATTTCTGTCTAAACCATGTGTCATATAGATCATTAACAAGAAGAGAAGCAAAGTCTCATGGCACATGCGTGTATACACACACCTATATGTAGATTTTTAGTTTGTGCATCTGCTGTACTAACAGGACATTCATAACTCTTACCATGTGACATTTTCTACCATTGCGTAGGAAGACTATGATATTTCTAAAGTTGTTCTCATTCTGAAAGAACTTTATCTGTTTTTAATGTTAAAATGCCCTAGGATACAGCATAATATGAGTATCATCAAATATATTAGTCAACCTGTTCACACATTACAAAAAAGCAAGATGTAATTCTTACATAGTACCACTGATTTAGCAAACTTGAAATTGAAAATCATCCTTGACTTTGTGTGGCCTAAAATTAGAAACCTTGAGAGGCAGCACAGCCTGCTGTGATAACACGGGACTTACTTGAAAATTTTGCCGTAAGCTACACACGTGGTGTAGCCATTTTCTTCTGAACCAAGCACCTATTAAAAATTAAAAGAACAAATCCAAATATCACAAATTACATTTCTACACAAACATAACTTTGTCTGCAATAAAATTAATAATTCAAAGATCCTGAAGTCTTTAATTTTATATTTGTTTGTCATACTTTATGCTGTCATGGTTTTTAACTGTTTAATAGATCTATTTGCCACCCAAACTACTTCTTTAATTTTGCATATGCATGTGAAATATCTGTGAAGACAGAATAGACTGTAAGAGCCTCAAAGTACAGTAAATTAGAAAGTGGTCTGAGGAAGTGTGGACTTTGAAGAGATGTGAATTATTATACTCCAGACTGCTTCCCTAATAAGCTTAAATCATCCTAAAACCTCATCCATTTGTCCTCACAGATGTCTTGAGAAGGTCTTAGAAATGCATTAGCATCTCCACTTGAGTAAGGAGGAAATTCAATGTGACACTTACTGGTATTTTATTTTAAATTAACTATTATTAGAAGAGGTTGGAATGAATTTGATGTATTTCAAAATGGAAAGCATTAAAACCCATGCATATTTCTGCTCTAGAGATAACAATAAAACAAGGAGTTAAAATGTAAAAACCTGGTAAAGGAAGTTACTTGAAAGAGGTGAGCTTATTAATTTTTTCTTCCCACATGCTTCGAGTATCTTATTATGCCTTTTATTTAAATTCATTCTCCTTTCTTGTCTTCAAGAAAAGACCTTCAGGCTCCCCCTTTTTAAAAAATAGGTTTCAGACAAAATTTAAGGAAGGATTTGAGAGAGGAGATGGTTTTAAATAATGGGCATGAAATAGAAGAGTGTTTTTAAAGTTAAGTACAATATGGAAAATTTCAATCTTAAAAGTTTGAGGAGGACATAATATACTTCATGCTTAAATCCATCCTCCAAGGATAATAGTTTTAAGTTTTAATGTGATTTCTCCCACTCTCCATTTTCTAGGTACCTGACCTTCATTCTCTTGGCTGAAGGCATCTGTCTTTGGGTTTGTGGCTGAGGAATGATGTGGCTGGGGAGGAAATGTTGGTGATGTCTTATGAGTCATTCAGAGAGAAAGACAAAACCAAGACGTGTCCATCTTTTGAAAGTAAGAATAGAATTAATAGGTAAGGATGACTTATCTGGAATAGCGACTCCCTGGATTTATTTCTTTTGTTATCACGAACAGCCAAAGCTTCATGGATCCTGTGCATAAGAGTTTCATCAACAGAGGGGAGGTACTTCTGGCCACCATTATAGCTTAGTTTTAGTTTGGAAAAAGTGGATAAGCAAAGAGAAAAATCTACCTCTTTTAAATTTGAGCTTAGTGGAATGAAAAAGAAGATAGAAAAATTACGAATGAGAATAAATAATAAGAATAATTAATAGATACCTTTTAATTGCTGTGTTCAAAAGTATGAGAAATCTTTAAGGGTGAAAGGCTCATACCTCCCCAAGTCTTGCTTCTCAGCTGAGAGTCTAAGAGGAGGATCCTGGGAAGTCTGTCTTCAATCAGGCTGATTATGATTTGGCTGGGAACCTTGGTCAGGCAAAGAAAGACCCTGACATGTTCAACTCCTTGACCCACTTCTGTTTCCAGAATTAGCTATGAGTCATCTTACCAGATACCAGTGTGGAGTTGGGAATAGAGAATGTCACTATTGAAGTTGAAGCCTTGGAACCAGTGTGATATCAGCTGAATTGTAGAGAGTTCTGTAGTGTCACTAAGAACTGGAAAACTACTAAGTCCAAGAAGTACTAAGTGGCCAGATCCCAGGTGCATCAGCAACCTAAGGTATTAGATTATGGAGAAAAACAGCAAAAGGATGTATAACTTGGAGGCTCTTTATTCTTTAGTGTGATAAATTTGACAGAATATAATTTGATGTTGCTCTCCTCCCTCTTAAATCCTCTCCTTCACTGCAAACCCAATTCCATACCTTCATTCTCTCTCCCTCCTTCCTTCCACTGCTCCCTAATTCCTCACCCTCTTTTCCTCCTCATGCTTCTCTCTGTCAATCCCCCTCCCATTGAGTCAAATTTGTGTTAGCTGACAACTCCTGGAGTAGGGGGTCTCACCTGAGATGTGGCTAGAATATCTGGGATCACATCATTAAAGACAACCAAGTCTTTCTATCCCCCCATCTATTAAATGCCAATAGCTCCTCAGCTAGTAGAAAGTTGTGTTCATTTCCCTTCTTCATGTTTGGTTTGGTTTGTTTTTGGCCTGAGCTAGTGCAGGTCTTATGCATGCTGTCACAATCTCTGTGACTTCATGCATCTACTCTGTTGTGTCTAGAAAACAATGTCTTCATTAAAGTCATCCTCCTTCTCTGGCTCTTGCTATCTTTCTGCCTTCTCTTCTGCATAGATTCATTTGTAATAAAAACATCTATTTAGGGCTAAGAACTCTTTTGTTTCTAATTCTCTGCAAGTTGATCAGTTTTAGGTCTCTATATTAATGGCCATTTATTGCAAGAAACTTCCCTGGTAGAAATTGGGCAATACACTAGTCATTAGGAGTCACATTATGACTACATCTCTTCAGAAGAAGAATACTAGTAGGTTTCCCATTGACTTAGCCACAGGTTCTGAGCCTCATTCGTGAGCCTTTACACTCTTAACCAGTAAAATAGCACGTATAATTTAAAGTGGCTGTTCGAACTACTCAATACAATTTGTTGCTGATTTTATTTCAGATTAATATATGGGGAGGTGAGCCTTTGGAGACCAGTTCAGTTATAGAGAAATAAACTCTGTTTTCTACCCATATTCAAGGTGTGGTAATGATCCAGATGTACGAACAAGACATGTGTTACCTTCATGTTGGGAGTCACATTAATGAAATTATATCTCAACACTAGTGGGAATTTTTAATTTTATCTTCAACTCTTCTATATTTTATAAGTAGTTTTACTTATATTTCATATTACATTTGAATAATGGATAAATATGTTAAAGAAAAGATCGTTCTTGTATTGGAGATACAGTGCACCATTGTTAGTGATCCATAGACTTACATTTCTGCTCTTTAATAGCGTAAGGCCTCATCAAACAATAAGAGTATAGATTCTGGATAAGATGAAAGCACATATTCTGGTGTTGTTGTCTGGGCTATGAGACTCTGATAATGTAGGGTTGAGAGCTTTGACAGAAAGTCCATGATAGGAGAAGATATAGAGAATAACTGCTGTGAAGAGTTCTGCCACATAAATAATAATAAAATGTAATCCCTGGCATGAGATAAATAAGGGTGATGCAGATTGGTACTATTTGTAATCACATGAAAAGTAGAAAGTATGTTCTTGCAGTGAGTGCCAAATGGAGCCTGGGCAGCAGACTCAATGGCATGCGGGGAATTCATTGCGTCTGCTTTAATGACTCAGGTATGAATTGCTAAGTTCTCAATTATAACACAGAATTGAAGATGTCAAAAATATGTATGTTAAAGGGGCTGTTATTGAAATAATTATGACATTGGATAACTAGATGAATAAAGGAGAGTAAGAAGGACGGTATTGAATCTAGACAAGAAGAGAAATAATTGTCATAGTTGATGATTGCTGAAGACTGATAAATTTAGATATTATAAAATCAGTGTTTAAAACAAATGTCCAAATATAGATATTATCACAGTCATTCCCTTTTAGCATGTGACCTAAAGGAAGAAGACATCTATTTGAATTTTCAGTCTCCTGTTCATCTTGAGAGTTCTATCTGCCAATCCTGTTCCCTGTTTCTCTAATAGGAACCTTCATAATTGAGTTTCTTAACAACTTCTTAGGAAGAACAAATTGTATTAATGTAATGCATTATGCAAATGTGTCACTCTCATTTCTTTCCTGACTAATCATCATGGAGTCAAGATCACATTTTATGATAAAGAGAGTGAAAAATGTGGATATATTAATGGTATTTGGAATTATGATGTTTATATTATCAAGAATGATCATATCCTTTTTACTCCCCAAACTGACCTCTTTCTCATATATACATGTGTGTGTATATATATATATACATGTATATGTATATACATGTATATATGTATATATATATATATATATCCTGCGGAGTCCGTTTAGTGTGGCTTATGGTTCTATAATCTGTGACTTCAGGGTAAAGACTTGGTATTGGATAACTAATTAAGGGGCTTATCCCCAAGGAAGACAAATCCTCTCAGCCTTCCTTAGTTGCCTAGTTCTTTGTCTAGGAGTGGGACCCTCTGATATTTCCCCTTCCATGTTAATATGTCAGTTGGTGTCACCTTTCAGATTTTCAGTTCTTGAAGAACTTCAACCCTTTTCCACATAGTGTCTACAGTTACATTCCCATCAATGTGTAATAAAAGTTTATCCCTCTGTGCGCGCACACACACACACACACACACACACACACACACACACTTTTCAGCGTGTGTGTTGGCTTGGTTTTTCTCTATGTGGAAATAAACATTTTATTGTTTATTTTGTATGTGTGTGTGTGTGTGTGTGTGTGTGTGTGTGTGTGTGTATGTGTGTGTGTGTGTGTGCGCGTGCACGCGTGAATGTGCATGGGCATGTGTAAATACCTGTGTGCACCCAGTCTTTCATTATACCTAGAGCTAACAGATTTTGGTCTTTTGGGGTTTTTGTTGTTGGGTTTTGTTGTTGTTGCTTATTTGTACATTTGTTTATTTTCTTGGCTTTCAGTCAGCAACCCTGAGCAATTCCTATCTCTATGGCCCTCAGTACTGGGGTTACAGGTGTTTTTAGAACAATGTCTGTCTTTTACATTGGAACTGGGATCTGAGTTCTAGTCCTCATGTTTATTCAAAAAGCACTTTGAATACTGAGCCATTTCTCCATCCCTCAATAAATAATTTGATTGGGATGAGATGGATTCTCAGGGAAGATTTGTCTTTCATAGACCTTGAACACTTTTCATATTTTATTTGCAGTCTGTACTTATTATTTCAATAATATTTGTTAGGATCATTTGTCCATGTATTGTTTAAATTACTTGTTTTATTATAGAAAGTTTTAGTCTATATATTTTTCAGACATAATGACAACTGGTATATTGGTTGTTTCCTTTGCTATGTAAAATCTTCTTAATTTGATTTAATTCAATTTGTCAATTTCTTCTTTCATTTCAAATTATCAAGGTCTTATTTGGGAAACTGTTTCCTGTGCTGATGCCCTAAAATAACTTTTCTATGTTCTTTTATAGCATTTGCAACATTTCAGGACTTATCTGAGATCTTTGATCCATTTTAGATGCTTGCTGTTCTGGGAAGTAGTAGTGATCCAATATCAGTTTTTTGCATCCAGGTTCTTTAAACCACTTGTTGAAGATATCTGTGGCAACTTTATTAAAAATATGTTGGCTGTAGCTATGTGGGTTAATTTCAATATCTTCATGTTTGTGTGTATGTACATATATATACATATATGTATATAAATATATACAAATATATACACATATACACATAAACACACACACATACACACACACACACACATATATGCACATACATACACACACAGAGACACATACATGGTGAATAGTCTGCACTTGGGACAAAAAGAAGTTTATTTGCAAAGTTTTATTAGTTATTATTCTTTTTTGTTTTGAGAGTGCTTATTCTATTCTAGTGCCTATTTTAAATTGGGTTGTTTGTTGTCCTGATGTTTCATATTTTGAATTTCTGTATATTACCTATTCACTTCATATTTCTTACTTTAATATTTTAATGTTGTTTTGTATTTAAAATAAATATTTCAGATGTCTTTGTGAAAATAAACAAGTTGGAATCATTCATTCAATAGACATTAGTGAGTACTTAGACAATCCTTATTCAGTATGCTAAGACCTAAACATACAGATGATTTAGCAAAAAAAGAAGTGAGCTCTGGGGGAAAATGAAGTATTAACACATTTCCAAATATTTCCTTCTTTCTCTGTCACTAAACCTGGAAGTATTCTGTGATAAAAGTAAATCAATTTCTGATATATTGTATAAAATGGATGAACCTTGGAAATATCATGTTAAACAAAATAAGACGCGCAGGTTAAGGAACACATTTTTTTTTTTTCATTCTAGAAGCAGAAAGCAGATGAATGGTTACCAGGACTTACAGGGGGAAAAAATAAGGAATCACTGTTTCTATTTTAGGGGGAAATACTCTGGAAAGAGTAGTGACTATTTTGAGCATAATAAATGCCATTGAATGTGAACCAAAAATGGGAAAGTCACACTTTGTTGAGAGATATATTTTAACACAATATGAAAAGAATTAGCCTTACCTTCTAGAGAAACAATCCTATGGAGAATCAACCAAATTATGAAAATATCAAAATAAAGTATAGTGGTTTTACTAGAAATGGTGAGAGATGTAAATCTAACTTGGAAATGCTGGGAAAACATTTTACAGTAGAAATAGAAGTGGACTAAATAGGAGGTAGCTAGGTAGAGGTCAGAGAAATGAGGGAGGCATTCTATGCGGGCAGAGTGAAAACCACAAAGGGTTCCAGGAAGTAAGTCTACTGGGCTATGCATGTGGGAGGACAGGGAGTACTGGGAGATTACTTAACTAGAAAGGAGTTGGTTATCTTACCATTTTCCAGTTATTTTGTTCCTTCTCTGCTTCTACTATGTGTTTCAAAGCACAACTGTTATTTTCTCAGAATCTAATTCAACTAAGCTTACCAGTAATGGTGAAAATGTTGGAAAGGCTTTTTAGCAAGCAATTTGCTTTTCTAGACAGAATGCTTAGGTGTAGGTGTGCACTTCCTGTGTTTTTTTTTTTTTTTCTAGTCTTTGGTACTGATGTAATTCTTATAACCCTAAGATGAAATGTAAGCTTACTGTAGATGAAGAATAATCAAGTCTATAGGTAGTGTGTAGAATATGTTTTTTTCTTTTTCATTGAATGTGTATCTTCACTGAATAGCCCAGGTCACCCTCCAACTTGCAATCTCCCTGAACCAACCTCCTAAGTTATAGGATTCATAGGGTTTCAGACATGCATCCCCACGGTATCTGCTGTGGTTTGAATATGACACATCTATAGATTCATATGATTGAATGTTTGGTCACCAATTTGTGGAGATGTATTTGATGACTGTGGAATCTTTATGAGGTGGAACTTTTCTGGGGTGGGAACTTAAGGTTTGATGTCCACCCCCTACTTCCTGCCACTCTGCTTCCTGAGAGTAAATATAATAAGGCCAATCACTTCACTCTCTTGCCACCAAGTCTTCTCTCTTATAATGGACTGTGTCTTCAAACTGTGAGCCCAAATAAACCATGCCTTCCTTAAGTTGTGTCAGGTAATTCACAGTCAGAAACTCTGTGTAAATTCAGTATTATCTCTCTTTACATTGCTTATGTGAATAAAATAAATCTCATTTGATCCTGGTGAATTGACTTTCTTTTATTTACCAAGGGTTCTTTAACTGATACAAAAAAATAAAGATAGGGTACAATGATTTTGATATTATTTTCTAAATAGCTTGGATTTTTGTTTTTAATAAAATGTAATTTAAGGATTTGAAGCAAAAGAACGACATGGCTATAGTCCATTTTTGAGAAATAACAATAAAGCCATTGAAGCATATGAGCATCAAAAGCATGGAACTGGGGCTCCATATTCCCACTCACAACTGTGGCAGAAGTCACTGCTCGACCACATGCTATCTATTCCACTAGAAGCTAAGCTGGTCTCCAGAAGCTCAGGTCAGATCCCATCTACAAACATCCAGTACATCCTCAGAGCCCACTCCGACTTCTCCACCAGCACCTTTCCCCCTCATTTTCATATCCTGGCCCACAGCTGTGGCAGAAGACCTTTGCTCTACCAGAAGCCACACGGGTGCTCAGAACACCAGGAGCCACAGAACCCCAAACCCTCAGAACCTCAGAATCCCAGAGGCAGCACTGGCCCCTGAAACCTCACAGGACATGAAGGCCTCCAAAATACCACCAGAGATAACCTACTAGAACTACAGACCACTCAGGCTTGAAGGCCAGACAGAAAACAGAAACTAAGGGAGAAAACATCCATCCAACAAAGATAAACTCAGAAATTGGTGCCTAAACCTATAATTACCTCAAACCCAAATGTATAAAGAAGAGTGTAAGAACACCATTAACAAAATCCAGGGCAATATGCCATCACCAGAAACCAGATGTCCTACTACAGCAAGCCCTGAATATTCTAATGCAGCTGAAGCACAGAAAATAACCTCAAAACCAATATGAAGATGTTAGGGGTCCTAAAAGAGGAAATGAGTAAACACTTTAAAGAAATTCAGGGAAACATGAAGGGCCCCCAATGGAGGAGCTAGAGAAAGTACCCAAGAAGCTGAAGGGGTCTACAACCCTGTAGGAGGAACAACTATATGAACTAACCAGTACCCCCCCAGAGCTCCTGTCTCTAGCTGCATATGTAGCAGAGGATGGCCTAGTCGGCCATCATTGGAAAGAGAGGCCCCTTGGTCTTGCAAACTTTATATGCCCCAGTACAGGGGAATGCCAGGGCCAAGAAGTGGGAGTGGGTGAGTAGGGAAGCAGGGTGGGGGGAAGGGATAGGGGACTTTTGGGATAGCATTTGAAATATAAATGAAGAAAATGTCTAAAAACAAACAAACAAACAAAAAAGAAACTTGAACATCAACTTGGTATAATATTAGAAATATTCCAAGAATCCATTTCAAATTGACCATTTTTGTTTCTGCTTCTTTTAGTGATATTAAATGTTGTTTGTCGAGGAATAGTGTTATCATTAATGATTGCATTGCATTGTTTACAAATAAATGTAATTGTTTCATGTCAAGAAAAAAAAAAAGAGTTAGAAAAAGATTTCAAAGCAAATAGACCAAAGAGGTAAGCTGGTAAAAACCTTTCTAATATCTAACAAAATAAACTATCAAGCAAAATTAAATCAAAAGAGGTTGGGAAGAACCCTTTGCAGCTGTGAATTAGTTAAACCCATTTTACTCCTGGCAAGTCACAAGTGCACTCCACCTGCACAAGAGTTCTGGATTCACGAGTGAAAGAAACACAAGTGCCAGTGAATTTTGCTATTCCTTGACTATCTCAACGACTGGGCACTCCTAAACCTCCCCATGGCTAGTGAACACTCCCTTCTGGTATTCCTGAGTCAACATCTTTTAAAAAATTTTCAGACAAATTTTCTTCGAGAACATTGATGCAAAATATTCAATAAAATACTAATAAACTGAATCCAAGAACAGATCAAAAAAACAGCATCTGCTATAATCAAGTCCTTCATCTCAGAGATTCAGGGATTGTTCAACATATACAGATCTGCCAATGTAACCCACAATATAAACAAACTGAAAGAACAAAGCCACATGACGATCTCATTGCATTCTGAAAATCCTTTAACAAAATCCAACACACCTTCATAATAATAAAGTCTTAGATCAGAAATACAAGCGACAAGGCTAAACATAATAAAAAACAATTTATAGCAAGCCGATAGGAAACATCAAATTAAATGGAAATTCAAAGCAATTCCACTAAAATCAGGAACACTCTACCCATATATATATTCAATATAGTACTGATGTTCTAGCTAGAGGAGTAAGACATCTAAAGTAGATCAAGGGGATACACATTAGAAAGGAAGAAGTCAAAGTATCACTATTCACAGAGGATATGATATAAGCAATCCCAAAAACTCTACCAGAGAACTCCTACAGCTGATAATCAACTTCAGCAAAGTGATTGGATGAAAACTCTTTTGGGGAAGGGGATGGGAATAGGAGAGATTTGGCAGGGATTGGAGTGGAGAGGATGGGAGAAGAGAGCACTGGAACAGTTAACTGCAATTAGAGGGGCATTTCAGGGGCAAAGCAGACATCTAGTGCAATGAAAACTCCCAGGAATCTATGAGGTTGTCTTTAGCTAAGACTCCTAGCAAAGGGGGACATGGAGCATGAACAAAGTATCTCCTGTTTCTAGAAAAGTCTTTCACTGGAGGGAATGAGACACCAACTCAGCCATAAAACCTTTGACCTCTAATTTGTCCTACCTGCAAGATATGCTGGAGTAAACGTGGCAAAGAATTGTGCAAGTCACTGAAAAGTGACTTGTTTCTCTTGAGACCCATGCCAAGAGAGGGAGCCCAACCCTGACACTGATTGGAAGGCTAGGAACAGGATGCTAGATAGCCCAGAGATCTAGGATAGAAACAAATAGGACTGGCAAAAAGTCATTGAAATGATTCCTAATGATGTTCTGCTATACTCATAGACATGAGTCTAGCACACTCATTATCAGAGAGGCTTCATTCAGAAACTAATGAAGACTGAAATAAAGACTAACAGCTAAACATTTGATGGAGCTTGGAGAATCCTGCAGAAGAGGGGAAGGAATGATGGTAGAAACCAGAGTGGTCAAGGAAGTCCAAAGACAGAACTAATCTGGGCTCATACAGACTCACAATGACTGAACCAACAAACAGGGAGTCTACATGAATTTGACCTAGGTCCTCTGCCTGTATGTTATGGTTATATATCTTGATCTTATGGGAGCTCTAACAGTGGGAGCACTGGCTGCCTCTGACTTGTTTACCTGCTTTTGGGACCCCTTTCTTCCTACAGGATACCCTTAAAATTAGAGGAGGTGCCTAGTCAAACGGTGTATCTTGATATGCTGTGTTTCGTTGATATCCCTGTGAGACCTGCCCTTTCCTGAAGGAAAAAGGAGGAGGAGTGGATTGAGTTGAAAAGGGAGGTGGAGGAGGGTGGCTGTGAAGAAGGGAAGGAAGCTAATCTGCACTCAGGATGCAATATATGAGGGAATAAATATTTTAAAGTATTAAAATGGAACTTATCTGTTGAAGAACAAACGAAAGCAGGGATTTGGTAGCTCACATGAAAAAATTAATGTTGGGAATGAATGGAAGAGTCTGACACAATAAAGAAGCTTATAGCAATCAACAGAATTTGATGGTAAAAGGGAAAAGAAATTGTGTAATTTTTAAGATTTTGGGAAGAAATGCAAGATTGAGTGATAGAGTAGGGGATATGAGAGATAAGAGTAGCTTGGAGGCCAATTTACTTAATGTGAGAATTTGAGATTGAGACCCTGAAAGAACACCAAGATGTTTTATGGGTTTAAGCCTAAAGAGACATCTCATCTGGAAAGATACATTTGTGAGCTAACAGCAGAAGTAAGAACATAATGCCAGGTGGTGGGTAAGACAACAAAATGCCATCTAGAGAGCAAGAAAATCCTGTCATTGATAATTTGCAACAACAATATTTATGGAAGGAAAATAAATGATTATTTTGATGAAAACTGAAAGAGAATGAGACAAATGGACTTTTAAGGGGGGGTGGAAGAAAGGGGGTTACAAATGCCAAGAAATGAGAATGTGAAGAAAGAGACTGGTCAATGGGTCAAAGTCTGCTGTTATGTAACAGTTAAATGTTAAAAATAAATAAATAAATAAATAAATAAATAAATAAATAATAAGAATGAACAGTCTGATTTAGTAACTTAGTGATTATAGGTGACCTCAGTGGCAGTATTTTCAGTGGAGTGAAACATCAGACATTAGTGGGTTAAAGTGTTAATAAAAAGACAGGAAGTGCCGGGCATGGTGGCACACACCTTTAATTCCAGCACTCCGGAGGCAGAGGCAGGCAGATTTCTGAGTTCGAGGCGAGCCTGGTCTACAAAGTGAGTTCCAGGACAGCCAGGGCTATACAGAGAAACCCTGTCTCAAAAAAAAAAAAAATCAAAAAACAAACAAACAAACAAACAAACAAACAAACAAAAGACAGGAAGTGTGAAGGTAAAAGTAGACCATAGCTTTAACCAGCTTGCCTGAAAGCAGAAGAGTAACTTACTAGAGGAGTGTACACAATTTAAAGGAAGGTTTCCGCAAATGTGTGGGTTGTAGGTTAAAAGCCATTAGAGAAAAGAAATGAAAACTACCTGGAGATAGTGGATAATTGATAGAGTGAAGCTCTCAAGAAGACAAAGAGGCTTAGGATCCTGCATTACTGAAGAGATTAACTCTGGAGGGGATGTATACTATTTTGTTGTTGTGATAACTGGGAAATGAAAACATTTAAAGCTTTTGGGATACGTTTTATTGGTTTTCAAAAATGAGAATTACTGGGATCATTAGATGGAGAAGAGACAAACTTTCTCTCGTATTAAAATGATGTTTGACTCTACTAATCTGAAACTTGGACATTTCAAGTGATTCCTTGCCTCTAGGTACACATGAGTGGTCTTTTTGCTCCATGTCACTGTTAGCACATATCACTATGATTTGTATTTTAAGAAATATTTGTATTCTTAGAAGTGTGTACCAATATATTGTTATATTGTTATAATTTAATTTGCATTTATTTAATAGATAATGGGGATGAGTGACATTTTTTGTATTTACCTGTACTAGTGAATTATCCAGTTGTATTTTGTGGCAACTCCCTAACAAAGCTTGCATTGTGATTTGCGTATGAAGCATATATTACATGTTTATGTATTCTGGGAAATTTAGGAAATGGAGCCTAATTGCAAGAACTAGGTTACTGTTCCATATCTCTAAATGGTGTGCTTGCTGCCCGGTGCTTTGGACCTGATCTGTGGGAGGAACTAGAAGAAATTGCAAAGCAGATTGCAGACACTCTAAAACAGAGTAGCAGAATTTATTAGGCAATTTTGATGAGAGTTTAGAATACTAGCATACCTACAGGGATGTAACAGTGAAGGCCAGGCTCATGAGGTTCCAAAGGGCCATTGGAAACTAAACTAGAGGGCATTCATGTTACAGTCTGTAAGGAATCTGTCTGTATAATGTCCCCACACTTAAATTTTTGACTGAGGCTGGACTTGACAGTATCTACTAGCCAGGTATGATGTTTCATGCCTATAAGATCCCTTCCAAGAGGTAGAAGCACTAGAACTGAAAAATTAATCTTAGGCTATATGAAAATTTTAAACAAGTCTGAGCTCCATAGTATGACCTTTTCTCAAAGAATGAAAGAGGGGGGGAGGGAGGGAGAGAGGGCAGGGGAGAGGGGAGGGGAGAGGGAGAGGGAGAGAGGGAGAGGGAGAGGGAGAGGGAGAGGGAGAGGGAGAGGGAGAGAGACAGACAGACAGACAGACAGACAGACAGAGTCAAATGTCAAAAGTTAATTAATTTGGTAGAGGGAAGGCCAAGATGTAGCCTTTAGGCTTTGGCATGGATATTACTGGTTGTGTTTAGTCTGGTTTACATAGAGAACTGAGTGTAAAATCAGAGTAGACATATATTTGAAAAAAGTGGAGCTTGCCTAGAAAAGGGGTGTTTAAAGCAGCAGAAATGGAGGCACATCCAAATTAAAGTACTGCTTTCTTCAGAACAATGGAAAGGTTGGTCATCTTGGAAGTTATCTCTGGAATTGGATAGACCATGTGCATTGCAATCTAAATAGTATAAAAACGTAAACCTTCCCACGAAAAGAGAGAAAACATGGTACATATTAATAGTAAAGGGGAGCCCAGGAAACTTGTTTCCCGTGATTAATTCCACTGTACCCTGCCATCCATGATTTCAAGTCACTACAGCCATAATCCAGGGGTGTTTTGCTTATTTTGTGGAAGACCTTGCCATCATCATCATAGTGCTGGCCTTTCAGGCATGCAGGATGTCCATGGCCATAGATGCTTCCACCTAGATTTCAAAGGAAGGTCTACAAAATCAGACAACATTTCAAAAGAAGGCATATGAAATCAGAACTGTACAAAGTAGAGCAATAGGACTACATATGAAGTTGTGAGAATGAACCCAAAGTAGCCTGGGGGATCCTGGAATCTTGGGGTGCCACCAATGTAGATCATCTGCTAAGGAACACAGCAGGCAGTATGTAGAGCCAGGAAAACAAGGTGTTGTGAATGGTAAGGCCATGGGAACAGAGCTGTTCAAACCCTATGGAATTCTGACCATATGTCTACACAGTGCCCTAGGTACTGCTGGTCATAGAGCTACAAGGCACAATGTTTCCACTGCTCCGTTTCAATATTGTTTTTTACTGTCTCTGGTTTTTATGCCTTTCCTCATTTCTGAAATGGACTGTTAGACCCTGTATATTAAGAGTTGATTTTTTTCTAAAATAATGTATCCTGATTACAGTTTGTCCTCCTTTTACTTCTGACCCTACCTTCCATCCTCATCCACGCCTTTACGTTTCTCATTAGAAAACAGGTTTCTATAGGAAATAATAAAATATAATAAAATAAAAAATATTAAAAACAAAACAAAAATATTAAGATTAAACAAAACCAAACACAGATGAATTTGACAAAACAAACAGAAGGAAAAAAATCTAAGAGAAAGCACATGAAATAGAGACCCACTCATCAACACACTCAGGAATCCCGTAAGTGTACCAAGCTAAAAGCCATGATATATATTCACAAAAACTTATAGGGTAAAAAGAGAGAATAAAATACATAGATTTAGGAAGATTCATAACAGGACATTACGAGACAAGGAATCTCCAAAGCTGATTTCATTTCCTGTTGGATAGCTCCTGTTGGGCATATAGCCTACCTTTAAGAGTGGTTTATTTTTCCAATGAGACTCCCTTGGAGGAAAATACATTTTTATTTGCAATTGGTTGTCAATTGGAGGTTGCTTCTTGCTTAGGGATGGGAATATGTGTACACTTCTCCTTTAAGCTCTAGGAACCCTAACTGGGGCAAAGCTGGGCAGGCTTTGCGAATGCTGCTCCAGTCTCTCTGAGTTCATACATGTGTTGATCATGCTGATTGAGAGGACCTTGCTCTCTTGAAGTCCTTCATCCCTTTGGTTCTCACATACTTTCCTCCTTCTCTTCTGCAAGTTTTCCCGAGCCTTGAGGGATGGGATTTGTTGGAGACATCCCATTTCGGGCTGAGTGTTCCACAGTATCTCCTGTATTTTTCCCATCTGTTGGAGGAGGAGGAGGATGACTGAACAAGGGACTAATCTATGGACATTGCAGACTGTCATTAGTAGTCATTATGGTGCTTCTTTTTTTGTCTTGTTTCATTTTTTAGAACAGTGATATTTAGTTTTACCCCACTTCTCTGGGACATCTAGTCTCAGTTTATTGGTCACCCAAGCAGGGTTTGGGCATGGAGTGTACCCTCAGTCTAATAAGTTATTGGTTGATTACACCCACAAGCTTTATGCCATCATTGCACTAGCTTATCTTGCTGGCAAGGCACCATTTTAGACCAAAGGGTTTGTGGCTGGGCTGGTGTTTGTGTTTCTGCTTTGGAGGCAGCAGGATGCCTTCATATACCAAAGACACTAACACTTAGGTATGAAGCCTGTATGTACGCACCTGCTTAAGGAAGTCTTTAACCTCTTATTAAATGTTCACTCACAGCTAAGTGTGCTTTGGGTCTGAAGGAACTTTTAGACTTAAACTTTTGAATAGTGGTGGGATCTTTGCATCCTGAATTTTGGAGATATTAAGCCTATTCTAAGACAACTGTGAAGTTTTGTATGTCATCTTATTTAATATAAAATGTCCTTCAGATACCTACTTGTTTGCTTTCTTCCAGATGGCAGAATGCAGAATGATTTTGGAAAGTTCTGGGGCTTTGTGTGTGTGTGTGTGTGTGTGTGTGTGTGTGTGTGTGTGTGTGTGTGTGTGTGTGTGTATGTGTGTGTGTGTGTGTGTGTGTGTGTGTGTGTGTGTGTGTGTGTGTGTGTTTGGTGTATGCATGTACATGTGTGCCTGTAATGATGCCTTTATTCTTGAGTACTTTATTCTCTATGTGGTAAATTCTTTGTCTTAATGTTTTCCACACATACAGCACTACAGCAACTGCTAAGGCTTGTATTTTGGTCTCATGATTTAAGGATCTCATAGGATTAGCATTGTCTTCTTCACATCTCCTTTTACAGAGTCGGGCACTCTCATTTACTGTTTGGAATTCCAAACCTTCTTTTGCTATTTTCTGTTTGGAGAATTTCTGTTAGCCAGTCCTTAAGCTTAGCTCTTCTAAAAGCAAATTATTGTAGTGTTGTACTTCACCTTCATTTCTACCAGATATTGAACCCAAAGTTGGTGATTCTTTTCTTTCTATACTGAAAAATGTAATAATACTTTCTCCTTCTGGTCCTCATGACTTGATAGTAAGACACACTCTTACTATCATAATTCTCACTGGGTAATTTCATGATAACTTTTAGCCTTGACTTCTAAAGGTATAATCCAGTGCATATAGTTATTCATAAATTTAATTTTTTAAAAATCATTTTATGGCGTGTTTTGCCCCTTGCCTTTTTGGTTTATGTTTTTCACAAAGGATTACCACTTCATAGTCCTACAAATACCATTTGAATTCCATGTCCTGTCTTGTCTCTCTAGAATTCCAGCAACACAATGCTAACTTTTTTCTTATATTGCCCCAACCCATTAAAGGCTATTATTTTCAGAAATTTTAAATAATTTCTGTTTCCACTCAGGCTTGCTCTTTCCTCACTTATTTCAAGACAATTTGCCTTATAAGCACCTCATAGATAGCTGCTTTAAAGTCCCTATCAAATGTTTTAATATCTGAATCATATTGGTGTTGAAATTTGCTCTTTTGACTTTGGCTTCCTGATAGTCCTAGAGGTTGGCTCTGCAGTCCTCTCTAGCTCCTTGATTAGGATATATAGCACACAACACAGAAATTGAGGAGACTCGTGGGCATATTGTTGCTTAGCTCTATGGTCTCTTAGAAGCCTACAATCTTTCTAGAACTCAAGGACTTCCTATGATTCTTTCCTCAGTCATATTCGGTCACACTACATCTTCATGCAAATGTAGTCTCTGAGTTGTCATTTCATAAATATCATCACTCTGTCTAATAAAAGAACAAGTTGTGCAAGTAACTTTTAAAGTATATACTTTGAGAAGAAGACTGAGTAAACATGCAGACATGTATTCAAAGTACAGCATTCAAGCTGAAAAATTAAGTAGCACAGGGCAAGGCAACAAATGTCTCAAGAGTGACCAGTCTGGAAAACAATAATTTTTCTGTGCACTCAATATTAAAGAGCGCTGCACCTTTAGGGTGATTATGAAGATGAAATGGGGACAAATATCATGTGAAAGCATTGTGGAAGTTTAAATAAGAATGCTGCCGTTGGTTTGTCTGTTTCAACACTTGGCCCCCAGTCTGTGGAACTATTTCGGAAAGATGAGGAGGATGTGTGTCACTAGAGAAAGACTTTGAGATTTCAAAAGACACATACCATTCTGAATTAGTTCCCCCTCTGTTTCCTGTGGATCAAGATTTGAGCTCTCTTGCTGCTCCAGCCACCTGCCACCTTGCTTTCACGTTGCCATCAAGGACATGACCCTTTCAAACTCGAAGGCCAATTAAAGCACTTTCTTTTATAAGTCACCTTGGTTATTGTGCTTTATCTCAGCAACAGAAACATAACTAAAGCAAACATTATCAGGTGTTTTACTTAGGAGATTCCCATACAGCATGCAGTTATATACTAATAGGGGGTAGACCAGACATTACCAATGGCTTATTTTCATCCTTAAAGCAGCAAAGGATACAAAGAGAAAAAATATTTTCTGAGAGATGCAAGGCACAGGAATCCTTTCTCATTGTATTTAGGCGTTTTCAGAAACGTCTCAATGTTAACCTTAGGGAGTTACATCTTAGCAAACCATAAGATAACATGGTTGAACTGTTGTCTTAGACACTGACTCATCTCCTATATTCCCAGCACACCTCACACTGTTTTAATCAAGGAGATTATTTAAACATATTTATCATATTTATACAGCCGTGTAAAACAACTTATGTCATAGCTTTCTCAAAACACTTTCAATAGACTCACATTTTAAAATTCCTTGCATCTGTTATCTTGTCATAAACTTTCATTTTCTGAATTGCTTCAAAACTCCTTTCCCTACCATACAGCCAAGCGTGCCCTGGACTACTCTAAAATAGATTGCAATTTTTTAAAGTAACATTATTTTTGTTACTGTGATCTTCAATTAATCATCATCATTCACTCTATACAGCTCAACATTTTCACACAAATGCCCATAGAGAAAGCATGTGGATGCCAAATTTTTTCTTAAGAATTCCTGTAGGGATATAGAGAGAGAGCTTGGCAGGTATGGATATGTCCTGCTTTTCCAGTCACAGACGAATATGACCTGCCCACAGTCACAGATAACATATAATGACTTCAAGATAAGTATGAAAATAAACCGTTTTTTTCTTTTAAGACTTCCTTCAGTCAATGGTCAAGTAGTTATACCATTCTTTACATTTCCATTCTCAAGTGAGAAAGTGACTTCTTACCAAAGGCAATACAATAAGAAACTAAGAGGTTCAAAGTAGAAGACAGCATTGCTAATCATTTTGCCCCCTTCATAGACTGTAGACACTTGTCTCTTGGGAATTTCCAACTAACTGAGGCTGTATCTCTGGAGATGGTATCAGTGACCTTGGGGGAGAAGCCAAAAGAGAAGTACAGAGAAGTACATCTGCATCTCTATTCCTACATCCTTATCAGTAATTAATGCTGAAATCCTAGTGAGCTGTTATGGCCACCCAAGCTTTCCCCATGTTATCTGTTCTGGGCACATATGTAATTCGATTGTTGTCAACCACACTTCTAACAAGCACTCCATATACATAAGTCCTCAGACTTATCAGGCATTACCCATTCCAGAGACAGATCTATTTTATGGATAGACTACTAAGTGTCAAGCATAGACACACTCCAGCTGGAAGCAGATAGCACCCTGTGCTCCCTCTTCTTGTTTTGACAGAATATTGCCCTTAGGCAATCAAAGGTGGAAGCTTTGTAGATAATGAAAAGCAAGAATCAGCCAAGAGGAGGCAGGAGTTACATAATCCACCCAAACTCCAAGGAGTTAAAGGTGTTCCCCTACAACTTCTTGCATATATCAGGAAACTAAATAGAATGTGAGTAGGGGCATCTGAATTCCTATTCTGTGAGCTTCCACTTCACCTGCCATGTTTAACTCACAACTTTTATGACCAAAGTTGATCAATGTTTTAGCAATCTATTCATATTCTTGTATAAAGATCCAGAAACCAGCACACTTCTGAGCTATGCATTATGCACTATAACTGTGCAGTCAAGGAGGAAAACTGCAGAAACGTCTCAGGATCCTTCATTATTCCTAATGTATACAATGGGTTAATGCAAAGAGACTTACAGCATCAGTTCTTGTTTGTTTGTTCATTTGTTTTTATTTGTTTTATTTTTAAAATGCCTTGACTACCCCAAAGGCTGGTCACTCCTAAACCTTCTTCTGCTACCCCAGGCCCAATGGGGAAGTGGCCAATGGCCACATACCTGAAATCTCACATGACTTGTTGGATTTATTTCCTGTCCCTCCTGTGACCCATCCTTCTTCCCCAAGTCATGGAGCTTCTTCATCTCCTCTCTGTGCCTTAGCCTGCTCAACTCAAAGCGTTCCACCATTTTCCCAGTCATTGGCTGTTGACATCTTTATTACAGATAAGGAAAACATCAATTCTTAGTCAACATACTACTGACAATTATATGTTATTAGCAAAGATACTTGATAATTTCTGCTTTTGTGATTTGATGTCAAAATAGGTCTTATCCTTAGTGACTATTTAGGAAAATGACCTTTGGCTTATTAAAACTCATTTATGCCTTCCCCCTGCTTCTGTCACTTCCCCTCCTTCTCTTGTTATGCCTTTATATGTATGTGTGTGTATACAAAATAATAGTTGTATTTTACATGATTTCTGGAAATTTTTCTAGGTTCCGTAGTTTGACTATTATACTGTTAATTCTAATTTATTCAATATATTACTAAGAAGCCTTTGAATTATAACAACAGAACTTCCCCAGATCTGTTCTTCCCATCCTTGATCACTGTCTTAGCAATTTAGGAATATCCTTGGAATATATATCCTATATTCATATTCTTGGGCTACAAAGGTCACAACCATCATTATCACTATTTTTACCTAGAGTTCTTCAGGGGCTATACCACACAGTGCCTTCCCTAGGATAACGTATAAAGGATATTTCTAAGGCTGTTTTACAAGTAATTTTTAAAATTGGTACTAGAATACAAGACATTATGATTATGGTTTTCCCTATTCCAATTTCTCCCACATACTCTCAGCTTCCCCGACCTTCAAACTCACACCCTTTCTCTTTCTCATTAGGTTACAAACAGGCATCTAAAATAATAATAATGATAATAATAATAATAATAATAATAATAATAATAATAATAATAATAATAATAATAATGATAACAAGTCAGAATAGGACAAAATGCAAGGAAAAGAGTCAAGGAAAAACCTGAAGAAACACATGGACACAGAAACATACATATTCATAAACACAGAAATCCCATAGAAACCTTGAACCAGAAACCATAATACATACCAAAGGACCTGTAAAGGGTAAAAGGCCCTGACAAAACATTTTGAGACAAAGAACCTCCACAAGTACCATCAAGTTAATTTTGTGTTGGCTATCTGCTGGGCTTTAGGGCCTAGCCTTAAAGTGGTTTGTATACCCAGTGAGACTCCCTTGTAGAAAGCTAATTTTTCATTTGTGTCTGTCATTTGGAAACAGCTTCCAAGCTAAGGACAGAGGCTTGTCCCCATTTCCCTCCCAAGACTGGGACTGCATGAATGCAGGCCCTATGCATTGTGCCACAGTTTCTTTGAGTTTGTATGAGCATCAGTCTTCTGTGTTTCAAAGGCCCTGTTTCCTTGGTGTCCTACATCCCCTCAAGCTCTCATCATCTCTTCTGCAAGGTTCCCTAAGGGACTTCGAGGGGATTTAATGGAGTCATTATACAGGACTGAGTGTTCCAAGGTCTCTCATTCTCTACATGTTTTCCAGTTGTGATCTGTGTATTAGTTCCCATCTACTGCAAGACTTCTCTGATGAGATCTGAGTGAGATACTGGTCTATGGGTTGGTATAGTAGAATGCTGTTAGGAGTCATTGAATTGCTACATTTCTATTTTTTAAACATACATATAGATATTGAGTGGTAAAAATCTGTGAGAATGTCACTCAGTAGAAGGGCACCTGCTTAGACTACCCTTGTTTAATCCCAGCATTACATGCTCATGCATAAAAGAATCTTCAAATATTTAATACAATATAACCAGAAGTACACTGTGAAACAGCAGGGATACTATAAGAAATGAATATGCAAATATAATGAACTATTATCACTACTATATAACATACACTGTCAATGTGCATGAACCTTCTCTGTGACTGGCAGTGCATAGCTTTGTATCTGTACTTCTCAGATGTATGACTATCACTTTATACTAGTGGGTTCCACTGCCCACTGGGCAATAGTCATTGCTGCAATAGTCACATAGACGACTATTGTTTATGTGGTCTATCCTTACAAACACAAGCATGCATTGTGTTTGTTGCAGGCAAACTTGTAGCAATCAGGAAAACCCATCATCGTGTGGCCACATTTTCACTTATCCTTCTAAAGAGCTGGTCTTTGCACACTTCAGGACAAGTGAAGAGCACGCTTCCACCAAGCCCTGAATTCCAGAATCTTCACTTCTTTTTTTTTTTTTATTACGTATTTTCCTCAATGACATTTCCAATGCCATCCCAAAAGTCCCCCATACCCTCCCCCCCCACTTCCCTACCCACCCATTCTTATTTTTTTGGCCCTGGAGTTCCCCTGTACTGGGGCATATAAAGTTTGTGTATCTGATGGGCCTCTCTTTCCAGTGATGGCCCACTAGGCCATCTTTTGATACATATGTAGCTAGAGTCAAGAGCTCCGGGGTACTGGTTAGTTCATAATGTTGTTGCACCTACAGGGTTGCAGATCTCTTTAGCCCCTTGGATACTTTCTATAGCTCCTCCATTGGGGGCCCTGTGATCCATCCAATAGCTGACTGTGAGCATCCACTTATGTGTTTGCTAGGCCCCTGCCTAGTCTCACAAGAGACAGCTATATCTGGGTCCTTTCAGCAAAATCTTGCTAGTGTATGCAGGCGTTTGGAAGCTGATTATGGGGTGGATCCCTAGATAAGGCAGTCTCTAGATGGTCCATCCTTTTGTCGCAGCTCCAAACTTTGTCTCTGTAACTCCTTCCATGGGTGTTTTGTTCCCAATTCTAAGAAGGGGCACAGTGTCCACACTTTGGTCTTCATTCTTCTAAAGTTTCATGCATTTGGCAAATTGTATCTTATATCTTGGGTATACTAAGTTTTGGGCTAGTATCCACTTATCAGTGAGTACATATTGTGTGAGTTCCTTTGTGATTGGGTTACCTCACTCAGGATGATGCCCTCCAGGTCCATCCATTTGCCTAGGAATTTCATAAATTCATTCTTTTTAATAGCTGAGTAGTACTCCATTGTGTAGATGTACCACATTTTCTGTATCCATTCCTCTGTTGAGGGGCATCTGGGTTCTTTCCAGCTTCTGGCTATTATAAATAAGGCTGCTATGAACATAGTGGAGCATGTGTCCTTCATACCGGTTGGGACATCTTCTGGATATATGCCCAGAAGAGGTATTGCTGGATCCTCCGGTAGTACTATGTCCAATTTTCTAAGGAACCGCCAGACTGATTTCCAGAGTGGTTGTACAAGCTTCTGCTATCTTTTAATGAGTCAGGATGGCCACTGTCTATTGACTTGTGTATGTCTTCACCATAGGCTGAGAGCCATCAGAACCATCAAGAGTGACCAGAAACATAATAAAAAATTTTAAATACAATTACTCTGACTAGCCCAGTAATATGTCCTTAGCCGCGTAGAGCCTGACTTTTCTGTGTGTTTCAGAAGGCGATCCAGCAGCACCTGCTGGCCATGCAGACATACTCCTGCGCTATGGACACCTCAAGCTATTGTTTTTTTTTAATACCACCGAGAAACAGTTTCTAGGTATGCAAACTCATTTCAGCCACTTTGGCCCTGATGGTCTCTTGACATTCTCCTTTTCTCTATTGTAGCTCCCACATCACACAAGATTATAGTATACTGGAAAGGATTTACCTCACAGTATGTCTGTCTATCAAACTGTTACCCTGCTAAAGTTTGTTTGTATTTCTGTCAGTTCACAGTCATAATTTTCCATGACCAACCCCCAAGTATCACTCTACACTTAAATGCTCAGTTATTTTCTGCCTCTTTGACCTTCAGAATATATGGAACACTGAGCTATGGTCAGTCTTGGAACCCATTACATGTTACATCCTGTCTGCCTATAGACATAAGTGCCTGAGTGTGACAATACATGAAAAATTACATCTGGACATCACCTTAGATCTGCCACTTCTGTTTTAGGAAAGCCTCATTATTATACCTGCAACATATGATGTTCATAGAATGTGTGTTGAAGGTCACTTTAAATGATAGCAGAATTGTCTTCTAATAATATAAGACTGAATTTAATACTAAAAATCAGGATCTTATGTATTATCAAGTGATATAGGTCAAGAATTTTCAAAGGCTGAGCACACTGAGGATATATCCCACTTGGCAGAACTCGAAAGTAAAGTGGGTTTCAAAGACTCTTGATGAAATATTTATATTTTAGATTTTATCAGTAATAAAATGATGCTTTTTACAGATAAAAAAGGTCCTTTTCAATATGGAATAACAAATACCTTGTGTAGACAATGAACTAACAAAAGAGCTATTCGTAATCTCCTTTTGAATGCATTCATAAATTTTATCATAGGCTTTCCCTTTAAGTTAAGGCAATGGACCTTTGGAGATCACATAGTCTGAGTTGACATTTTTCTTCAACTCTTACTCAATTCATGGCTGGTATTTCATGAATACTGACCAAAACACCACTCTCAACATATATACATAAATCACAGAAAAATTTTAAAAATTGCTATTTAGTGAGAAACAATAAAATTTTCTGAACCCCAGTTCCACATATGCCCACTTCATTTACCAAGGACATGTCATAACACTTTGACTATAATCTATACATTCCTGGGTTCACTCTTTTAAAATGTTACATAGAATTTTGGAGTGGTTCTCTCTCTCTCTCTCTCTCTCTCTCTCTCTCTCTCTCTCTCTCTCTCTCCCTCTGTGTGTGTGTGTGTGTGTGTGTGTGTGTAATAGCGCCTCTTGCTCTAGAACATTGTCATGCTTGCGATTCATACCTTTGAGGAACAGCCTATATATTCATCACCCTTTCTTCCCGAGACCAGTTAACTTAAGCCTTACAGAGATATAGATGAGTACCATTTTTATGATCAATTGCATAAATTTCTGTTCATCAAATATGATTAAACAATGGCATTAGATAAGTATGTATGTACCGTACCAACATACATGGTCAGAGAAAATCCCTGTATACTTTCATTTGCATGTAGGCTGATTAGCCATGGATGCTGGTTTGACCACATTCTACCGTGTGTATTACAGAGTTTTCAACAATTATTCATTGTTACGAAATAGACTTTTAACCTCTTAGTTTATTTTCCTGTGAATAAAACTTTTTCCATTAACGTCATAAATGAATACTCACCTAGCTTTATCTGTTAAGATGACTTCCATATCAGCATTGTTCCTGATCAAAGAGCTTACTATATATCATAAAAATCAATTCAGCCTGGATTTGTATGGAATTTACTAGCTAAGCCTTAGTTTAATACCTAGACTCAGCTGGATTAAACAACAAGATACTGTTTTGGGGACCTAGCTATTGTGTAAAGTACACACAACCCCTGAAGTTATTTCTAAAATATGCACAAATATTCTCCTGGAAACTGAAAAATATACGATGTCATGTTTTCACATGATAATTACGTCTTTAAATAAGAAAGAGAAATGTCTCTTTTTAGCGTTAACCCTGATGTCTGTACTTAAGAATTGGGGGCTGTTTTTGGTGGTTGTTCAAATCATAACCCATCAAGGTAGGTGAGGCATTGGGAGATGGTCCTGTCCTCGGGAAAGACATTGCTTTCTTATATAAAGATGACCAACGAAGCTCATTTTGTTTTTCTTCCATGTGATGGCTGAGAAAAGGAGGCCCCAATGGGAATCTTTAGGCCTTTACCAGGTGTCAAATTTGCTATAGCATCTTGATCTCATATTTCCTGGCACACAGAGCTATGAGATGTACATTCCCTTTGCTTATAAGCTATCCACAATACCATACTGTGTTACAGCAGTTTAAAAAGATACACATATGTGTGTGTGCTGGCTGCCTTTGTATCAACTTGACACAAGCTAGGGTCATCTGTGGAGAGGGAATCTCAATTGAGAAAATGCCTCCTCTTAAGATATGGCTAGAGCCAAGCCAATAGAGCCCTTTCTTAACTAGTGGTTGATGTGGGAGGGTCCAGCACCCTTGATGGCCTCTGCATCAGCTCCTCCCTCCAGGTACCTGCCTTGCTTGAGTTCTTGTCCTGACTCCCTTCAAGGAAGAACAGTTATGCATGCAGATATATAAGCAAACAAACCCTTTCCTCCCAAGTTTCTCTGTTCATGGTGTTCCATTAAAGCAATACTTACCCTAACTAGGACAATGTGTATTGGAACACAAAGGTGGCTTTTCAATTTCTTGTTTCCAATCACTTTTTTAATAAAAAATATGTTTATGATTGTTTTTCACATAGCATAAGCCTCAATGCATACCAAAGACATGAAATGAACGTTCACAGGAGCATACACATGTACTTAAAATATGTAGTGTTTCAGGAAAAACCACCAACTAGAGACAGATTGAGGAGGCCTTACTTAGCATCCATTTGTTGTTGAGGGATATAATATGTGACTTTATTTGTACAAAGGGTAGTCTCATCATTCTATGTAAAGGTAAAACTTTGTCCTTATGATATAGAACTCTGTTTATTTTACAGATAACTGATTTTCCAAATGAATAGATAGATAATAGATAATGCCTTACTAAGACGTCTTTCTAAGTTGTCTCCTATGTCATACAAGCATGATTTG
The DNA here is from genome assembly GCF_000001635.26 of Mus musculus. NCBI lineage: Eukaryota > Metazoa > Chordata > Mammalia > Rodentia > Muridae > Mus > Mus musculus. The sequence continues at coordinate 40,613,378 of NC_000081.6, forward strand.
AAAATCATATATCTGATAATGTGTTCTCAGCAACGATTAGGTTTTACATTCTTCTAAAAGGGACTCTTTCATGAGATATGGAAGATGAAAGGGAAGCTAAGTCCTTGTAAGTCCTGACACTGGCAGGCAGGCAGCTTCTGGAGCCTCTGCAGAAAGCAGACGTGAGCTCTGGAGAGACTGACCAGGGCTCTGGAGAACATCCATGCTAGTACTTTGGCAGCTGATATCACTGGTGGGGCTATCTTGAGATTTCTTCAGCAGCTTATCTTCCCAAGGATATAGGCAGTTTTCTCTAATGTTGTTGCCTGGACTGTAAATCCCTTGAATTAATGTGTTGAAACAGTAACACTCAGTTCATAGATGGAACTTTGTATGGATCCATGGACCAAGGATGTTATAGAGTTGATTTAAGTTCTGGTCATGTTGTGGTATTGGCCAGTGTCAATAAGAGAAGGAACGTTTAGAATGCCCAGGAAAGTACTGAGATCCACACACACAGAGGAAAGACAAAGATGCAGGGAGATGCTAGCCATATGCAAGGTTAGGAGACATGTCCTAAAAGAAACCTGTTATGTTGCCACATTTACCTTAGAAGCCAAGCCTCCAAAGCCATTAGAAAATTATTTGTATCTTGGAATATGGAATAAACCAGTCCATAGCATTTAATGGTAATAGACCCTATACGACTAAGGCAACCTTTAGCATTTCCAAACACTCTACCAGTTTGTCTTTTTTTCTTTGTTTTTTTTTCCCCTTTAATTCTTTGTTCTTTCTCTCTTTCTTCCATTATTTGTTTTAGAAAGCTCATATTAAAAATAGTTAGAGTTGTTTTACTTTTCCTTGACCTAACCATGTTAATACAATATAAAATCCCAAATTGAAAGAACAAAGCAAATAATAAATAGAAATGATCAAGCAATATGAAAACAAGGGCATTTCACAGTATTTTACACCAAAAGCATATTAGCTGAGGTAAATTGACAAACACCATGTCTGAGACATAGGAGCTTCTAAGTTCCTACTGGCCATTAGGCCAGACAGAGTATTCCTAGATATCTGGGGAATTCATTTAATGAACTTTTGCCTTTCATTTCTTTGGAAATTGTTTTAATAAAATGTAACATCCTTCTTTCTCACAATGCCATGCCACTGAAGGACACTCGTCATGTTGAAGAACAAGCAGTCCTTTATGAGGAGGACACATGATGAAGAGAGTCTCTGCCATTCCTTGGCACCTTCCTTGGTCTTGGATATTTTTCATGTTTGCAACAGCTTACCCAGCTATTAAGAGTCTGGGACTATGCTCTGCAGATTAATATATTGATATTCTTAATTTTATTTAAAACATATGCAGCTAATAGCCAAACTTTTGTTACAGAATTGAGTGTGATGGGCTGAACTGTTGGGACACGTTTGGACTGTGCAAGGCTGGCACCTACCGTTGCCAGCATCTAGAGATTGAATGATCTGCTAACTGACCTGAGAACAAGTTTAGCAAGAAGCTCTAACCAGGAGATGGACATGATTTCCTTTCAATAAACCTCTTAATATATAGTGTTCTACTCTCTTTGATATTGTAAAGGAATTTTTTTCTTTAGTTTTCAGATTTAGCTTGCATTGCTAGCACTCTGTCTGCAGCATTGTTGAGCTTAGTCACAACAGGTTTCATATCTGGATAGCTCAGACTTTTCTTTCTTCCCTTTTTTCTTTTATTTTCTGTGCTCATACACAGTGTATGTGGAGGCCAAGGGTGGCTTCCATCAGTTGTCTTCCTCAAGTGATCTCTATCTTAATTTTTAAGACAGACGCTCATCGGACCTCACTGATTCCAATAGACTGGCCAGCAAGGATCCAAGATCCCCATCTCCACCTCCCCAGTACTGGGATAACAGGCAGGTCCTGCCATAAGAGTCCTGATGATGGAGTCACATCCTCATGTGGGGTTAGCTGTTCACCAGTTGATCCATTTTAAGACTTTCTAGATAGAGATCAGGTAGATAATCTTCAGGAAAAGAGTTTTGTTTCTTTCTCTCCAGCCTGAATGACATTTACATACATTTTTTTTTGGGGGGGGGGTAAATATTCTTACTGGTACATCTACAGGAATGGTGCATTGAAATCACAAAGCCAGACATTGTTGTCTAGGTTACCAGCTATTGAGAAACTTCTCATTTTTGCCTGGTGTTACTCTTGTTGTCACAGACACCCTTCATCCTTCATCTGAGGAATTGCTGTTCTCGTTCAGTTTTTGTGTTTTGAACATAATATGATGTTGGTTTCTGTTGAGGCTTTTCTTTTTATTTTGAGGTGAGTGTATGCATTTGACTTTGTTCTATTGAGATAGTGTGCAACGTGAATTCATCTGGGGTGTAAAATTTAATCAACATTCTTGATGAAAAGTCTCACTTTCATGTTACATAAAATATTTTCTGCATTCTCTTAGATTTGTTTTTAGGGCACTTTGTTCATTAATGTTTTCCTGTACTTACAAGGTATTGGTATATAATTACGATATTTTGTGTGCCTTGAATATCAGACTGATATGAGTTTCTTGGAATTAAATGTGACTAGATTGTCTGCTACTTTAGAAATATATTTACCATTCAATATTTTATAGAATTTAACCTTGACCTTTTTACTTCATAGGAAAAAATTACATAGTTGTACTGGCTAATTTTGAGTCAACTTGACACAAGCTGGAGTTATCACAGAGAAAGGAGGTTCAGTTGGGGAAATGCCTCCATGAGATCCAGCTGTAAGGCATTTTCTCAATTAGTGATCAAGGGGGGAGGTCCTCTTGTGGGTGGTGCCATCTCTGGGCTGGTAGTCTTGGTTCTATAAGAGAGCAGGCTGAGCAAGCCAGGGAAAGCAAGCCAGTAAGGAACATCCCTCCATGGCCTCTGCATCAGTTCCTGCTTCCTGACCTGCTTGAGTTCCAGTCCTGACTTCCTTGATGATGAACAGCAGTATGGAAGTGCAAGCCGAATAAACCCTTTCTTCCCCAACTTGCTTCTTGGTCATGATGTTTGTGCAGGAATATAAACCCTGACTAAGACAATAGTTAACCTTGTTATATATTATAGGTCTCTGCTTATATTACTCCTTATGAGTATCTGTGTCTCCTGGAATGTGTCTATTTTGTCTGACTGGAATGTGGTTGTTCAGAATGTTCCTTCATACATTTTTTTTTTTTTTTTTTTTGGAGAATAGATTCTTCTCTCAGACAATACATCCCAACCACTGTTTTCTTCCCTACTTTCCTGCAGGCTCCCCACCCCACCCCTATTCTCCTCCACATCCAATTTCACTTCTTTTCTCTTCAGAAAAGAGAAGGCCAGTAAGAGGCAAGAAACAAACACAAAGAAGATACAAAAAGACAAGGCAAAAGCCCTCATATCAAGGCTAGAAAAGATAAACTGGTAGAAGGAAGAGTTCCAAGAGCAGGTAAAGAAGTAAGAGACACACTTGATCCTACTAGTGGAGTTCCATTAAAGACACCAAGCTAGCAGCAATAACTTATACAAAAAGGACCTGGTGCTAACCTGTGGCCCACTGAATCAGCTAAGCAGGACTCAGATGGGCTCTTCGACACTGAAGCTTCACAATTGTCTTAATTCCTCTGATTGGCAGCTACCTCTGGCCTTTCTTTTGTGATTTGCTAATGTGAGTGAGTGTTTTCTTCTTAGGATTTTGTTTATGATTTCCAGGGCAGAATTTACAATTTTTTTCTACTTTTAAAGTATTTCATACATAAATAGGATTTTATCTCATTTCCCTCTTTCTCATCATTCACCCTCTAGTCCAGTTCCATGACTTTTTAATGATTGAGGTTCCACATATATGTATATACATGTGTGTATTTTTATAGATGAAGATCTACAACCTACTGAGACCCTGTGTACACATGCTTGGGGCTGACCACTTGGAACTGGGTAATGTTTTCAAGGGCTCATCCCCCCAAAATACTGATTCTCCTCTTGACAGCCAATGAATGCTTGTGGCTCTTCATCTAGGTGGAGAGCCTTGGGAAATTTCTCCCACCCATAGTTTAGTATGTTAGCTGGTGTTGTCATTATGTCGATCTTGTTTAGGAAACCATACTGGAGAAAATTTATACATGTAGCTTTTCTGCCCTCTCTAGAAGACCCTTATGCTCAGCAGGCATCCCTACACACTTGCCACTCACTCCAATGGTGATTCTCCCAGAGTTTTAGATATGGGGGTTGTGTTGTAGATGTGACATTTAAGAATGGGCATACCACACTCACTACTTCACTATTTTAAAGTAAATTTAAGTTATTTTCTTATGTTTTGTTCATGATTATGAGTGAAAATTTACTTTGTTACACGCCTAATTTAGATATATACTGCCTTATTTCTAGTGAGATATAGGAAGATATTTACATATAATTAAGTCTTCAACCCATTTTGAGCTACTATTGTTATATTACTGTGTCTAAATATGCTATACATCAAAAAGCATGATATTATTGTTTTATATTTTATGTCTTTTTATAAAGCTGAAGTTCATAGTTTGTAATATTTGTCTTTTTATTTGCTATTTCTTATTCTCCTGATTTGTTCTTGGACTTGAGTTATTGCCTAATAATTTGTTCATTTTAATACAATTTTATTCTCATTTTGTTTGTTTGTACTGTGGCTATAATATACATTATATTTCGAAATAAGAGCAATAGTACAATTATATGTCCACCTTATATTACAAAATTCATTTTTAATCCTATTAAGAAAAGTTATTATGGAGATTAGACATATTTTGTTCTGTCTATATCTGTGCAGCTGACTTGGTGGGTGCTCGTGTGTGTGTGTGTGTCTGTGTATGTCTGTGTGTGTGTGTGTACATGCACGTGCATAACTAAAACTTGTTTTCAACATGAAGAATGTCTTCTGTTACTACTTGGTGAGCATAGCCATACCAAGAATTCTATTTGTTTTTCTTTGTCTGTGAGTGATTTTACTTTTGATTTTTGAAAGATTTTTCTAGATAGGTGATTCATGATTTATAGAACATTTTTACAAATCTTGAATATGTCATTATACTCCTTCTGAATTCCAAGAGCTTTTGGAGAAAACTGGGCCATTAATCCTGCGTACAGTCTCTTGTATACTGTAAACACATTCTCTCTGCTTTCCACACTTTCTATATTTTTGACATTTGGCAGTTCCTATGTGTCTGTGGCATTCTTATGTTTGTGATACTAGATGTTAGTTGAGTTCCTTAGATAAGTAGATTTATGGCTTGCATGAAAAAATAGTTTTTTTATGGTTGTTTTTCTCACTTTCTGCCTTGCCTCTACCCTTTGGCATTTCATTAACCCATTCTGGCATGCTGAGGTGATTAGTAACATTTATTATTTTCTGAAGTCTTATTAGTTTCCCTTCATTCTCCTTACTTTCTTTCTTTGCATCACATGATCTCTTAAGGTAACTTTAAGTATGTTCTTTTTTTTTTTTTTTCTGTAAATTCTCATTGCTGTTGAGCATCTGTAGGTAATTATTTAGTTATTGTATTTGTCACACCAGGAGAATGACATGACTTTTTTCTAGTAGCTTCTAACTGTGTTAATATTCATCTGTGATGAGATAGTGTTATAATACCTTCACTTACCTCTTAAGCATTGTTTCCTTTAGGTTTGGAAATATGTGCTTAATAGTTGCTTGAAGTCTTTATCTTTTAATTCTGGCATGTGAGCCCCAATAAAGAAAAGCAGTTCTATTGTCACTTCGGCTCATATGTCTGGATTTTGCTTTCTTGTCTCTCTGTTTATCTTATAGAAAGTGGATATTTTAGATTTCTCTTGCCCTAGGCTATTGTTATTAAGTTTGTTTAGTTATTTGTCTGGACTGCATCAATGATGTCTACCTTTTCCCATCTCTGGTGTTCTTCTGAGGATTTAGCCTTGGGCATGTGCACAGTTCCCTGTAATGACAATGGTTTTAGAACACCCCTTTTTATCTGCCCCCCTTTTTCCCTGTTCTTACTATTAAGCTTCTACATTGTTTGTATCTATTATTATTAAACAAAATTTTACTCCACTAATTGCTGGTTCATTGGTTTTTTTTGTTTTGACAATGCCTGGGGAAATACATTGCTTCATAGACTAATCCAATTAAGTTTGGGGCCCTTGGTAGAGGCAGTGTTTAAAGCTATCTCTTTATCTTGTTCTGGCCCCAGAGTGTCTCTAATTGACTCTATTTCTTCATACTAAATCTGTCCCATGTCTACAGTTGTTTTGGATAGCATAGAACTGTCAGTTTCTTAATTCTTTACCATAAAGTAAGTATCTATTGCTATGAAAGCAGTTCTTACAATTCACTTTTCTATTTTGTGTTCAAACCATGTCAGTTCCGGGAATCTCCTAAAATTTTTTCTCTAACTTAAAATAGGAATTTCCGGTGGATAAAACATCTTAGCCACTGCTCCAAAGCTGGAGAAGGGGAAGGAGTAGTGTCCAGTCCTCTTATGATAGCTCTTCTACTTTCCTAGGCAAGCTTTTTATTTATTTTTTTTGACTTGCTCCAATCACCCCTTGTGACCCCAAACTGAGCATGTATAGAGAGGAAGGTCCAGAATTCTTAGACTACCTTAAGTAAATCGCTTCTTCCACAACTAAGCAAAACTTGTAATACACCCCATGCACAGCTCATCGTGTGTGAAGTGATGGATCCAGCATCCGTCTCTCAGTTCTCCAGGCTGGAATGTGAAGGACATGGAGAATCTCGTGTTTGAGTAACATCTGCTAAGAGTGGACATTTTCTTTCACTGAGTTGGACATTGCAAGGAGGCACTGATATGTTTACATAACCAATGTTCTCAGTCTTTTAATATTTTATTACATTAAAATTTCTGGAGTAAATACTTTTCTATCACCTATGTGCCCTTGGAACAATTTTAGAGAATTTAAGGAGAAATCTATATACGCACACCATTTTTTATTGTTCCACTGGGGAGAAATCTTACTAAGATCTTCATGTTACCATGACAAATTTGCCTCTTCAGCCCTATTGTGCTTCCTAATAGCTTTTCGCTAAACAATAAAGAAAGAAGTATCCCTTTTACTCAAAGTCAAAGGATTAAGTACACAGAAATATTATGGCTTGTTCTTCATTTCTAGCAAGACAGGAACAGTATCTATTTTATGCCAGAGAAGTTTTTTTTCTTGTTTCTTAAGAGACGAACTCAGGCAAGACCTTTAAAACCATCACAAATGAATAAGTAAATAACTAAGATGATGAATGTCTATGCCTCTAAATAGAGTGTAAAACTGGAAGTTCAGTATGGGATGATAGCTTTTCAGTGTGCTTTTTCTGTGTAAGAAGATGGTTGTTAGCAGAATACGGGACTTCTTGGATATGCTTCTGTAATGCTTCATATATTTCAAGTATACTGAAGCTCTTATTGACGATTAAGGGATTCTTTAGTAACAGCATTTAACAAGGAACAAAGGTGATGAGCCAGGAATGAAATCCTTAGACTGATGAGTCTCTCATAGGCCAGCTCAGGAGGATGTTATTGGACTTGCTGAAGTGAAATTGTTCCTTCAAGAGAGTCATATGTACAAGAGGAGAAAAATAGAAATAGGAAAGACTTCAGGCAGCATGAGTAGACTTTATGATTTCTTTCATGCAATACCACAAAGATGGTAAGTTTTTAAATAAGGTGATCATTTTTTTTTAACTGGGATTTCTTGGGGGCTAACTTGTGGGAGAAGGGCTATAAAATGTTATGAGGGAAATATAGACAATGTCTCTCATGCGGCTTCACGAGCATGAAAAATCCTCCAGTCATGATTTTGAAATCCTTATGTGGGTGCAATGGATTAGGAGAGAAATAATGACTCCCAGAAGTGACACATAAGCTGGGTGATAGCAAATAGACTGATCTTTAATGACTGCAAAGAGTACCCTGCCTCAGAAGTATATCAATTCAGAAGGGATTTTAAGAAGTGTCCTACAAAATTCACTGCAGAAACAACATTCAATCGTGAGTAGAAAATAGTTGTTTAATCAGAAATAAATTAGATAAGAAATTGGTAGGTAGGAACTGTTTAGCTATAAAGAGATGACAAAATAAAATGAAAACGCTTGAGCAGTCAGAGGATCCCTGTAGACAGCAACTGCTATCCCTAAGTATGCTTAGAAAGCATGGGTGGCTGAGGCCATCAGAATCCAGAAGACTAAGGGAGCAGCCTCAGCAGTCTGAGGAGTCAAACCTAAGAGGGTCGACATGGCTTTGTACTGGAGTATAGCCTAGAACCTTGGACAGGTAGAGCTGATTCTGATAACCACAGAAGAAGCTAAAAATTGGAGCAAACACCTTTTGTGATATGGTAAAGAGTCATTGTCAGAGAGGTCAAAAGAGACCAAGTATTTGCATTTCCCTGATGATTAAGGATGTTGAACATTTTTTCAAGTGCTTCTCAGCCCTTCAGTATTCCTCAGTTGAGAATTGTTTAGTTCTGTACCCCATTTTTAATAAGGTTATTTGAATTTCTGGAGTTCAGCTTCTTGAGCTCTTTGTATATATTGGATATTAGTCCCCTATCAGATTTAGGATTGATAAAAATTCTTTCCCAATCTGTTGGTGGCCTTTTTGTCTTATTGACTGTATCTTTTGCCCTACAGAAGCTTTGCAATTTTATGAGGTCTCATTTGTCCATTCTTGATCTTACAGCACAAGCCATTGCTGTTCTGTTTAGTAATTTTTCCCCTGTGCCTAGGATCAAAAATTCAGGTGACAGCAGATGCTGGCAAGGATGTAGAGAAAGAGGAACACTCCTCCATTGCTGGTGGGATTGCAAGCTTGTACAACCACTCTGGAAATCAGTCTGGCAGTTCGTCAGAAAACTGGACATAGTACTACTGGAAGAGCCAGCAATACCTCTCCTGGGCATATACCCAGAAGATGTTCCAACTGGTAATAAGGACACATGCCCTACTATGTTCATAGCAGCCTTATTTATAATAGCCAGAAGCTGGAAAGAACCCAGATGTCCCTCAACAGAGGAATGGATACAGAAAATGTGGTACATTTATACAATGGAGTACTACTCAGCCATTAAAAACAATGAATTTATGAAATTCTTAGACAAATGGATGTATCTGGAGGATATCATCCTGAGTGAGGTAACACAATCACAAAAGAAGTCACTTGATATACACTCACTGGTAAGTGGATATTAGCCCAGGAACCTAGAATACCCAAGATATAATTTGTAAAACACAAGAAAATCAAGAAGAATACCAACACGTGGATTCTTCATTCCTCCCTAGAATATGGAATAAAATACCCATGGAAGGAGTTACAGAGACAAAGTTTGGAGCTAAGATGAAAGGATGGACTATCCAGAGACTGCCCCACCCGGGAGTCCATCCCATAATCAGCCACCAAACACAGACACTAGTGCATATGCCAGCAAAATTTTGGCGAAAGGACCCTGATATAGCTGTCTCTTGTGAGGCTATGCCAGTGCCTGGCAAATACAGAAGTGGATGCTCTCAGTCTTGTATAGGATGGAACACAGGGCCCCCAATGGAGGAGCCAGAGAAAGTACCCAAGGAGCTGAAGGGGTCCGCAACCCTATAGGAGAAACAGCAATATGAACTAACCAGTACCCCCAGAGCTCGTGTCTCTAGTTGCATATGTAGCAGAAGATGGCCTAGTCAGCCATCATTGGGAAGAGAGGCCCCTTGGTCTTGCAAACTTTATATGCCCTAGTACAGCGAAATGCCAGGGCCAAGAAGTGGGAGTGAGTGGGTAGGAGACCAGGGCTGGGGAAGGGTATATGGGATTTGGGGGATAGCATTTGAAATGTAAATGAAGAAAATATCTAATAAAAAATAAAAAATAAAATAAAAAAAGAAAGAGAGCAATTAAAGGAATCAGGACACAAATAGAACAAAATCTTAGCATTTCTTGTTGTTGTTTTGTGTTTTTGTTTGTTTGTTTTGTTGTTTTTGTTTTGAGGATTTGGGGATTTTTAAAAATTTATTGTTTTATAATTTAACATACTTCCAGTTATCAAACAGTGGTTTAGTTTAGCATATAGGTGGAGGGAAGTGAAGAAATGTAATTTGCAGAGTATCACCTTCAATACAACAATACCAACTAGAAGATGTGAATTGGAACAGAGGGGAAATTGCTTAATTACTGCCCTATTCTTGTTAATGGGCCTGAGATAATGATAATTATTTTGCACATTTTTCTTCTGGAATCAGATGTACATGGCTTCAAGATGTGCTAGTGTTCCAACAATGTCTCAAGACAGTTGTCCATTAAAAATTTTAAGAACTGGTTAATACCAGTATATGATACAGTTTTATATTACTAAAGCATTAACATAATCCAAAATAAAGTATATTTATCACAATGTTTCCAAATATCACCATTTTCTCTTACTGCTATTATGTACTTTTTACCCAAAGAACACAAAATGAAATCCAGTGCTGTTATCTATTCTTAAAAGTAGACTTCTTACAATATTTGCACTTCCTGAAAAACAACAAAACACACAGACACAGACACAGACACAGACACAGACACAGACACAGACACACACACACACACACACACACACACACACACACACACACACTAAACAAATAAAACCAAAAAAGCTAGAAAAGTGTACAAGGAATCGGATGTAAGGATTGCTACTGTGGATATATTCTCTCCTAACCCCTACAGTGTAGATATGAATGCCTATAACATACACTACATTAACCCAGACATTTTATCTACCCCAGTTTGCCAAGCTAAGATGATTACTAGGAATATTTTGGTAGTGACAAAATGACATTTCCAATCATTCACTGAGTTTGATTGAAACCACAGCATGTACAATTTAGTCTTGGGAGAGTCACCTTCAAGACTATATATTCCTTGTTTGTTGTCTCTCTAATGTCTACTTTCTTTCTAGGATGTCTTTGCTCAACCTTGCTCAGTTCTCTGTCTTTTTCTAGGTTCCTCTTTCTTCTCATCTTGATAGTCCCTTCTTAAGCCACTTTACCTCTCTCTGTCTGAATTTAGGCTGCCAATGGATTTTTTACACTCTCATCCACCCTTTGTTTCCCAGGAAATTAGCCTAATTCAAAAGCTGCCCTCTGTTGCTCCTCCAAGTCCACCCCAGTCCATGTGCAGTCAGGCACCTTCAGCCTCTGGATCAGGATTTTCTGCTCAGCTGTGATTCTGTGTCTTCCCATTCTTCTCATACAGTGTTCTCTAATCTCCCCTCTTCTTTTTCTTGTTGGTTTTGCAATTTTCTTGTTTCTGCCTGAAGTTGATCAGACACTATGGAAGCTGAAGCAGGAGTATTTCACTGCGTTTGTAGATAACTCTGTTCAGAGCAAGTGCCACTCCAGTAGGACTAAACTCAAACAAAATGGAACCATCAAATCACAACCAAAGAATATTAGAGGAGAAATCAGTACATTGGAAATAAAGAAGAAACAACAGAGGTTGACAGCCAATTTAGGTTAAACCACCTCAAAAGGTAAGGCTTATATACAGTCATGTCATAAATTTCCAGGTATTTGCAATGATTTAGGTTATGCTTGTTGATCATCAATACTTCATATCAACATCTTGCGTTATGAGATTTTGGTTCTTGGATTTGGGGTTTTTGAAGCTATTTAACCTTACCTGGTGCCCTTCCACCAAGTCTTGACTCTTGTGTTGTGACTGTTTACCAATATTCTTCCACTTCAGATATAACTGGTATCTGGATTGGTCTCACCTTTTCTCACATCATTTACAAGTTCAAGGTCACTATTTCTAGCTTCAAATATGGCAGATGAGAAGTCTGATGGCAATGGAATTTATTTGATTTGTAAATAACTTGTCTTGGTTTAGTCTTTTTATCTTTCTTGGATTTCTATCTAAGGTATGAACCTGTATCTTTTCAAATAATATGCCAAGACAATATACTCCTTTTCCTTTAATTTTTATGTTAATCTTCTTTTAATCTCAAAAGTATCAATTTGTCAATTAATAATGATCACATATCCTTCAATTTATCTGAGAGAGATACATTGGGAAATACTATTTTTAGAGTTGCTTGCATCTAAGTTTTCTCATTATTTTCCTTTTCCAATGGTTATTGGGAATCTTGTCACTGATTATTCTACTGTGGCTACTGGTCTTCTTGGTTAGGTTGTCTTCCTTTGTTTTTGCTGGTGATGCTCTCTTGGGGTTTTAGAGGATCCCAGTTATTAGCTATCCCTTAGACGATGTAGAGAATCACCTTGCTATCAGCCATTGTGCTTAAAGGACTTAGAATCTCTGGCTGTTACTTCTCAACCTAAGAATTTGAGTCAATTTTCTTAATTCCCTGGGCCAATATTGTCAAATGTTTGCTTTCACTGGGTCTTAGCTTTCCTCCTCTTGGACCTTTGGAATATATGAATGTTGTGGAGAGCCCTGGTGCTGTTTATATTTTGATGCTAATTCAGCTTCTATTCTCCAGCTCTCTGACTCAGAGCAGCCATCTTGTCTCTTCTACAGCAGGGGACCTTAGAGCCCTCTTTCTTTGGTCCTGTGTGCTCTTGAGTCATGTGACTGTATTCCCCTTTGCTCACCAAACCTCCAAATTTCTAACTAAATTTTTAACTCATAAGCTAGGAATCTTAAATTTCGGGTGGATTCTTGACTGCCATGCTGGGTACCACCTGTAGCATGAAACATTAAAAAGTGCAAACCATGCTATTCCTGGCAAGGCACAGGCAGGCCTTGTTCTCATCACGTGGATACTCTCTCACCCAGAGCTCTGAAATCTCACCACCCGACTTGCTAAGTTCCCAATTTCTATATTATTTCCTTCTAACTATAAGAACAATTTAAGCTTCCAAATTCTCATGGCCTTTTGGGGTGCATTTCTTGCAAACCTATGCTTTGTCACCATACCTTTCTCTCTGGAACCCAGTAGAGCTGCCGCATGAAGGAAAATACCACACAAACTTAGTTCAAAATCAATGGTAACTCAATCGCTGGGCACAAAAGCTAACATCCTAATTTGTAAGCCATTCTTAGTTGAATCCTTTGGTAGCAGATCCAAACGGATCTACCACCTGAAACAGGGTCTCTGCTACCTACATATTCACCTCATCTTCTGTCCTCCAGCCCCCTCCAGAAGTCCTGCCTACTTGCCCAGTGATTGGTTTCTTTATTCATTAGAAGGGTCACATGGAGTCCTGAATAGTGATTCACTACTGTCCCAGGCAGCCCCTCTTGGGGAAGCTGAATTAGCATAAAAATACAAAGAGCACCAGGGCTATTCACAACACTTCCCCCCTTTTGTCCAATTAAACAACACCCATATTCAGCTCAAAGTAGTTATGAAGAGTAGTCACCCACATTCGCTGAACTTGGGGGTCTGGAGGTTATTATTCCAAGTTGTGTTTCTGGTGATTTTTTGAAATGGTCATAATTTGAACAGGAAGGAATGGCTAGAACTGATTGTGTAGCCATAATCACATTTGGTAGAAATCTTTAAAAGACTTACTAAGTTGAAGTCATAATTCTTATTTTAGAACAGGATTTATTTGATGCAGAATCAAGGTTTTCATTGGTATAAGTTTCTTCTATTGATACAAAAAAATTTAAAGTACAAAGCTTAGACCCAGTCCTTCTATAACTGTTATTATAAACAGATCTGGGATGGTTAAGCCTGTGAGTTAAGGGCCAGATAGCAAATTCATGCCTTTGAGTTTATTGTTAGAGTGTTTTCAGATATTTTAATTATAAATAGCTGAGGGTAGTTAATGAACAGCAGCACACATTACTTTACATAGATAGTGTTCAAAAATGTCAGAAATCCACAGAATATGACATTTAAGGTAATCACTGTTGAGACAAATCTGCTCCTAACAGCTCTCCATTTGTGGATTCAAAGAAGCAGCGGAGCTCCAGGTGAGGTACATTGTGGCTGGGTGGCCACTGGGTAAAAAGTGCCTATTTCTTCTATAGACCTATACTGTTCTTGAGAGGACACAAGTTACAGATTAGGACAACTTAGTTCTGCTGAGACAGAATAAGCTAGTCTTTAACAACTCCAGTTTTTCTAGATCTGCTTGATATCCTGGGCCAGAAGGCTAAAGACTATGCTCCACCTTCCTGACATACTGGGGCTGTATAGGTAGGCAGCTGTCTCTGCAATTTGTCTCAGTTCTGAAAGCTATATTAGGCTTTCTATATTTTCAGATAATATTAGCCATTCTCAGATTTCTGACGGGATTGAAAGACTATGTATAGTCTCATAGCCAACCCAGGCTATTTAGCATTGAGAGAACATATTTGAGAAAGTAGTTTTCTGATAGTATACAAACTAAACCAGGACATAACATGGATTTATAAGTCTTTTAAGTTGGAATAGATGACAGAGTGTTGCATTTAATGACAAAAATGATGGACTGGGTGTTAGGTCTATCTTGTACTTTATAAATTACATAATGGTAATCATTTTGCTCAATTTATATCTGAGATAAAAGAGTCTTTTAATTAGACAAAAAAGGGAAGTGTTGTGAATAGCCCTGGTGCTGTTTGTATTTTTATGCTAATTCAACTTCCCCAAGAGGGGCTGCCTGGGACAGTAGTGAATCACTATTCAGAACTCCATGTGACCCTTCTAATGAATAAAGAAACCAATCACTGAGCAAGTAGGCAGGACTTCTGGGTCAGACAGAGGGAGAGTGGGAGAGGAGAGGAGAGGAGAGGAGGGGAGGGGAGGGGAGGGGAGGGGAAGGGAGGGGAGGGGAGGGGAAGGGAGGGGAGGGGAGAGGGGAGGGGGGAGAGGAGGGGAGAGGGAAGGGGAGCAGGAAGGGAGAGGGAAGGGGAGCAAGAAGGGAGAGGAGGAGAGGGGAGAGGGGAGGGAAGGGAGAGGGGGAGAGAAGGGAGAGGGGAAAGGGGAGAGAGGGGAGAGGGAGAGCAGAGGAGAGCAGAGGGGGCTGGAGGCCAGAGATAAGGCGAATATGTAGTAAGCAGAGACCCCGTTTCAGGTGGTGGATCCGTTTGGATGTGCCACCAGAGGATATAACTAAAAATGGTTTATAAATTAGGATGTTAGTTGTTGCTCCCAACGATTGAGTTACCATTGATTCTGAACTAAGTTTGTGTGGTGTTTCCCTTCATGTGGCAGCTCGACTGGGTTCCAGAGAAAAAGGTATGGTGACAAAGCATGGGTTTGCAAGAAATGCACCCCAAAAGGCAGTGGGAATTTGGAAGCTTAAATTGTTTTTATAGTTAAAAGGGGAGAGTACAGAAATTGGGAACCTAGCAAGCTGGGTGGTAAGATTTCAGAGCTCTGGGTGAGAGAGTCTCCACGAGATAAGAACAAGACCCACCTGTGCCTTACTGGAGATAGCATGGTTTACATTTTTAAATATTTCACACCACACATTGACGCTAGTATAGTTTACCTCCAGGACCACAAATTATTATATGCTACATTCCTTCTGATAGGTCAGTGCATTACAACATTCAGCCACTATATTAGATACCTAGTTGGGATTTATAATGTTAGCATCAACTGACAGTTTATGACAACATGCATTAAATTACTTAATATTTTGTTGAGCAGAAGTCAGGAACAACCTGAAAGGGTCCCTCATAAGATTATAATCAACATGACCATGAAAGCTGGATTTCTATATGGCTTCAACTGTTAAAAATGTCTACTTCAAAACTTACACATATTAAATTGCCTCATTAAAGCCAGTGAACAATCAAAAATATCTCCTTTCGAGACAGGCATTGCAACATTGCAATGTGTATAATATTACCATATTTTCCTTAGAAACAACAACTGCACTTAGACCAGCTGAATAAAATAAAGGCAGGGATTCCGAGGACCTAGATTAACTGAACAAAAATAAAAAGAAAAGCCAAAGAAATACAAAACAAAGGATTACTGATGTGGTGGTCAGAGTGAGCTAGAATGCAGAAGAAATTGGTGAAGTTGGGGATAGACATAAAACTCAGTGGTGGTGCACGCCTTTAATCCCAGTACTTGGGAGGCAGAGGCAGGTGGATTTCTGAGTTTGAGGCCAGCCTGGTCTACAGAGTGAGTTCCAGGACAGCCAGGGCTACACACAGAAACCCTGTCTCAAAAATCCAAAAAAAAAAAAAAAAAAAAAAAAAAAAAAAAAAAAAGACTCAGGGGTGATTTTTAATTTTGCACCGTTCCAGTCAAGATTCAGACTCACAGAGAAGTGTCCTGTTAAATTATCTTAAGGTACATGTGAGGCCAGTAAAGACATGTTTGCTGTTATACTCTTTGTGATGTCAATATGTCAATCTCAAACAAATCTGGGGTGATGTTATCAGAAAAGTAGCCACAAATGTCACAGGCAAGAACTAGTCATGCCTGTGAAATATAAGGACCAAACCCCATAGCCGTAGAAGTATGCAGTACATATTTGTATACATAGTCATCTTTAGAAGATAATAATCCAGTTGAATGAGTCAGACCATTGCAAAGGGAAATCTAGAGCGGGATATCTTTGTATATTGTATAATTTTTAAAATCTAAGTTAGACATCCTATTCTGTTTGAAATATTCATGCTTAACATAGGCAGTAAAGCACATACAGAATCAATATGACGTTAAATTATATGATTTTAAATCTTACCTTTGGCATTTAGTAACAATATAGTCCTGGGAAATTACTAGCATTTTTTGTGACTTGGTGTCCTTAACTTCCAAAAGTTCATAACAATAGTGCTGTCTTAATAAGAGTATTGTGAGGACAGAGTAAGTTATAACATATAAACAATCTATAACAGGTCATGCCATATATAAGGACTTTGTGAATTTTGTATTCATACAATTGTCTATGTATCTTCACGCATCTGTGTTCCCCTTGTCTGAGTTAAAGGATTCTGGAGTTTTTAATTATCAACACATGAGCCATGATTGACCTAATTTTATGAGTTAAAATCTGACTCCAAAAGAAGACACCTAGGTAAGTAACTATGCTGGAAATAACTACCTTAATGAGTTCTGTTTGCCTATACATTACAGTATCAAAGAATCATGTCAACAGGTGATTCAGAAAGCAGGTGACTCTGTGATAATGCTCTTACAGAAGCATACTGTCATCTTACTATCACCATGATAGAAGAGTGACACATGTTAAAGCAATATTTATGTCTTTCTTTACCACAATACTCAGAGTACATTGGTTTCCTTGATATGATCAATTCATGCTGGACTGCAAAAATAGTTCACTGGCAAAATTAATAATAATAATAATTTTATAGAATTCACATATTTTTTGGCAAAATGTTTATAAAAGTAAACAATATTTCTTCAGTAGTGTTAGAAACTCTATAATTGCAAAACTTTGTATTAATGTTCTGAATCTGTATAAAAGTACAGGAAATTGGTTCCAGAGTACCAAGTCCCTGCAGTTGTCAATAAGTAATGACATTCAATTTTCATATATATAAAGTGTCTTATTTGCATATAAGCAACTCATTGTAATTATTAATTTCAACACAATCATTATAATCAAGAGTATATATCATTTCTAGATTAATTATAAAGTATAATACAATGTAAGTGCCATATAAAGAGTTGTTGTACTGTATAATTTAGAAAATGAATACAAAGCAAAAAGTCTGATTAAAGGTTAGTAGACATGCTCTTGTTTTTTCGGTATGATTCAGGTTTTAATCTATGATTGGTCTAAACTACAGAAACAGAAATCCTGTTTTAAAGAGCCAATTATATTTAAGAATGCAATTAATTTAATGTGCATTTTGATGTTCCCAATTCAAAAGAATAAGACATCATTTTCAAATGTACTTATAAAAAGTTATAAAAACACATCATTGAACTCATCAATATGTGCTTTTGATACAGCGTTTCTGTATTCATATTGAAAACTTTTTGTCAAACAGAATAAGAAATGGCATCACATGTTGTATTTAAGATGATCACCAGATAGTGAGCTTGATAAGTGTGCAAATACAAAGAAAAGGAACATAAGGAAAAAGCTAAGAGATAGGAATTAAAAATCCTTTTCTAGGTGGGTCCCTTGGAATGTTATAAAACACAAGAATGAAAATAACTAAGAGCTAAACACTGGATACAGCCACATGTAAGGGAGAAAAAAAGCTAGCAACCAAAGGAAGAATAGTTGATGTAATGGAAAAAAGGAAATATACATTAATAAATGTTCTTTAATAAACAAACAGACTAGAGATTCTAGGAATAAAAATAAGTAAAAATGGAAAATTGACAGGAAAATAACCAAGAAATAGAAAAAACAAATATTTCCAGAAATAGTCCTTAACCTTAAAATATCAAATTATAATTCTGCTTCATTTTTATATAAAATTAAAGTATATCAAGAAAAATTAAATTTATAAAATGAGTACTAAAATTAGCTACATAAGCAATTGATTTATAATCTCAGGGTAGAGTCCATACCTTTAACATACAAACAGTGTCTTTAACCCCCCAAAACCTGAAAATAAAATGCATGTTTAGTACATAAAAGTGACAAAGAAAAAAAAGGATAATTCATCTAAAATTGCACACCACACATAAACAGCATGATGAATCAACCTAGAAAAGCAAAGGGAAACATCACTGGGAAAACACGGAGTAAATGGCGCTCACATCTACGGCTACTGGGAAGCATGAAGAGTAACGGGTGTGAACTGTGTCACCCACTTATCTCCAGTTAAGCTTTGGCACACTTTCAACTCTTCCTTTTTACCTTTCACGTATCATAGAAAATTCAATAGAAAAACAAACAACAAAAACAAACAAAAAGGTTGTCAAGCTAAGGGAAAAGGAGAGGGTACATTTTCTTCAGTAGCTTTGTCTTTTTGGTGTCTGTCACTTGATCCCATCCAGAATCTGGGAAGAAAAATAGACAACTGATCGTCTGATAACACTGATCCTGGGAAAGAACGAAGTTTGTGGAAACTGAGAAGTTGGATGTACAGCAACGTCAGAGAGATCTAAGAGTGCGATCTCAAATTCCTCTGTTTATAGGATATATGCTCTGTTAAACTCCACTACTAATGCGTACCATAGAAGTTGTAATCTTTTCCTTTATGATCTTTAGAGAAAAGTTATCTCTGGTATGTACAGAAACTACACTCTGAACCTATTACTACTCTGGGAAATTTTGGAGTTGGTGCATTTGTTGCATTTCAAATCAGGATGATATTTTGGGTTAAGCAGACCTATACTTTCATCATGATTGGGACTGTTTGGACATGTGCAATAGACACTGCTCTGGCATGGACTTTAGTATTCTCAGAAAATAATTCAGGCAGGATAGGCTTGAGTATGGTGTGGTAACAAATACACTGCCGACTCTCTGTACTGTCTACTCATGAGGAAGTCCAGAGAACTTCCCTAAGTTATCTCTCAACTAGTGACTCAGGGATCAAAGATACTTTTATCTTTCCAAGGACCAGCTCATTCCTCTCCCTTCCTCCACCCAGTAACTTCACACCAGTGATGCTCAAACGCATCCCATTCCAGAGGACCCATCCCTGTAATAAATGCTCCTTCCTAAAATTAAAAAGAATGATATGTATAGTGAACACAGAAAGAGAATGCAAGAGTAGACAAATACGCGGTATTGTTATGAGGACTGCGCCTAAAAGTTCTGTGCATGGTATCTTCTCACAGCACATCGACACATGTGGTCAACCAAACTTCAGTGAGGAATATGACACACAATGTTCTTAGGTTACTATGAAGTATGGAGTATGTTTCTAGACATAATACCTACTTTGGCTAACAACAGAGCCGGCTTCTTTCTCTCATAATTTCAAATAGAGTCACACCTTCATTCTCCTTAATTCAAACAACTCAGTCCATCTCTATTCCTTGTGTGCATAACAAGATCCAGTTATTGCCTTTCTACTGGCTATCTTTGGCTTTTCATGATCAGGTGTCCTGAAAACCATATTGATATATTACCTAACACCAATCTTTTCAGGAAATAAGAAAATCTGCAGTAAGTAATCTGGATCGAGGAGGAAAACAATAAGGGCAAAGTTCTTTAGTGATTCTGAACTATTATTACAGAGATTCACAGAATTGATTAGGAGACTGGGGCATGACTTTTAGCCTTTGTGAGAAATCATGTGCTGTTTCTTCCCATTAGTCGTGGCTGTTCCCTCTCAGAGCTCACTCTTAGCCATCATTATCCTTGGAATGAGTTTAGAGACCAGTCTCTTCATGGACAAAACATGCAAGGGCTTCTCTTTAAACTGAAGAATTCAATAAGTGATTTTAGTATCTGAATTTAAAAGAAAAAAAAACTTAAGAGTGAGCTTGAAGTTTAATTGATAATAGCATTACTTCTAAAACTTTGTTGGTTTTAATCTGTTTCAGTCGATTCCATCTATCCACTAGCAATACAAGAGTTATCTAATAAAAATAATATTTAGTGCATTGTACATGGCTATTTCCTCTCAAATCTGACTCTTCCCCAACTTACTTGTAACCCCCTTCGATTTCCCCTAACGACTGGGATCTAGCTGTATGCTGTCTTTGACCTTTGTTCTGAGTCACTGTGTTACCTGGAAATTTATTACTATGCTTTTTCACTCAGTGTTGTAAGTTTAATCGTCTCGTAAAGTATGAGTTTCCAGATCTTGAATGTTGAGCTCTCTTTAGTATCTACTGGAAAGCTAAATTTTCACTGAACTCATTTCTACTTTGCAATAATTTGGTAATAACAACCAATAATTATATGCTATATCATGCTGTGAAGCATGCCAACATTTAACAGGAGACAAATAGTTTCTATGAAGACCTACTTTTAAGTTAAATTAGCAAGGATATTGAGCAAAGACATAACCTTATCCCCAGCCAAAGAAGAATATGGTCCTGAATGTATGCCATTTATCCTAAAACTATAGTTCTGACGCTTTTAGAAAATCATACCCTCTTAAATAATATCCACGTTAACAGACCTATAAATATCTGTGCTCCTGAAATCCTTGAGTAACTTAGTAAAATATATTTAACATTAGTTATTAATACTTAATAAAACAACTCAATTATTATTTCCACATGAAACATCTCTTATTGTCTATTCATTGCATGAGTGTGAGAAATAAAGTCAAAGCTAATCAAAACAGAGCTCTGAATATAATAACTACTCAAAAAGCCATTTTATTGTTATCATCACTAATATTAAGAATCAGTTATATATTAAAATACACAAAGCTATTTGTTGGGCAAAACACAAGTGAGTGTGCAACATCTTATAGTCAGTTTACAAGGAGCCTCAGTGTGCAGGGGAGTGGAAAGGATGGCATTGGTAGGATTTGATTTTTTTATATTTGTCCCATGCTCCTTAGCTAGCACCTTAGTATCTTGTATACTGGAGAAAGTCTTGGAGTTTTCTGACTTTCAAAAGCAGAATCCTACTCAACTTTTGCTTTCATTCCTCCCCCCCCCCCCCGTGTGTGTGTGTGTGTGTGTGTGTAAAAGGGCACACAGCATACTAAAATAATGCACACCCTAATGCTTTCATTTTGGTCATTATCTCTGCAAAGAACCTATTTCCCAATAACCTCACGTTCTGAAAATACTGAGGATTAAGATTACAACAGTGAACTTGTTATAAACACAATTCAATGCATAATCCTGTTGCTTTAATGACTAATAGTTTGTTAACATAGTTTCTATTCAAGTTACATATTTCTATAATAGGCAGAAGTTCTTATCAGCATTTTATGGGAAGGTAATGTTTGTATCAGAAATCAAATGCACATTCCCTATTCTTTATGACCATAATTAGGCTTAATGTATAGCATACTGTTCTTCAATGTGCTCAAGAAATTCTTTCATTGCCTCTAATGTCTCCAAGTTCAACATACCATCTGTTTTGGGTGTATCACAGTAAATAATTGCCTATGAAAGAACAAAGAATCAGATGTGCACAGAATACCTTTGTAAAGGTAGTTTCAAAATAAGGGATTTCCATGATTTAACTATGCAGAAAACTAACCCCAAATATTCTACTGGAAAATTGTTCCATATTGTTATAAATAACTTAGTGGGCTTAAATAAGTGTTGAAAGAGTGAGAGCCAGAAAAAAAATCATTGAGGCATTCATTTAATTAAAATCAATATCTTCATCATTTTTGTGTTTATTGATGTTTTGTTCTATTATTCACTTGAGTAGGTGAAAATTTCTTATAATTTACAAGGTGGTGAACTGGAAACCTGTGCTGTGGTGCACAGAACATTATTTTAGGTCACAGATATTTTCAAACAAATATAGTCAGTTACTTTTATGGAAACTATAAAAATATTCGTGAATAATTGTGAAGGAGGATAGACACAGGATTGTTCTGTTTCTCCTTAAACTGCACTTATCTTGTTTACTCTGACTAGAATGCCTCTATCAAGGAAGACGCGGTTTGCCTCTGAAGAATGAGGTTAACCACCACCTCCACTGCCATCTCTGCTCAGAGTACTGCATGCCCCACCTCCTGATAATATGCTTGCCCCAGATTGCATTATTAAATACTGTCTGTCATCTTACTTCTAGTTGTAACTTGTGGGTTTTTTTTTTGTTTTGTTTTTTTTTTTACTGTTTGCTCTTTTAAGACAGATTAGGGGGTTCTAGATATTCATAAATAACAATTAATTTAATAAAAGAATGAAATCACAGAGAGGGAGGGTCTACATTGTATGTAGCTCAATCAGCATTTCCTATGTCATTTAAAATGAAATGTCCAAATTAATTATTCTTTTCTTATTTCTTAACTCTTTTCAGTGCTTATATTCAGAGAGTTATTAGAATATGAAGTTGTAATTTCAATTCCTAGTATTAGAGCATTAATCATTGACCTTCACAGAGTTACTGTTTTAAGTAAGTCTCTATCTATTCTGCAGCATTTCAGTCAAGGTGGGAAGATAATATTAGGTTGTAACCAGGTCTGTATTTTGCTTAGATATGAAGTAGCAAAATAAATACTAGAAGGACAGACCAGATACAGAGTCAATATACAATTTACTCCCAGTGAGAGAAGCTGGGAATTAAAATCCTGGATGGTATCTATGGCATGGAAGTCTATGTTTTGTTGTATTTTACTGATAAGGGTATTTTTGCCTCACTTTTAAAATAATACAAAACTCCTCAAATCTCTGTAATTCAAGTAATGTTTGTTTATAGGGTCGGGCTTTGATCAAAGAAGCTGGTCAGAGAGAAGTGGTCTTCTGTTTAAATTGTCATCCATAGATAATTTCTTGCCAGCCCGAGAATGCAGGGACAGGATATGTACCAGTGTGACACAGAAAAAAGAAGACTTAAAAATTAAGCAAACATAAACATCAGGTTTAGAGTATAGCCCAAGCAAAATATACTATTGGACATATCTACTGAGTTCTTTAGCCACTCAAATGTTACTGTGCCACTAAGTGAGAAGTCAGTTTGCTAGGCACATACATGGAAGTATGTAGTCATGAACTATACTTCTTATTAAACCTGTGTACTTTGAAGCCTCCCGTTCATATATTCTTTTTTTTTTTGTAAGAACCAGAGGTTGTTTATTATTCTCTAGTATTTTTTTAAATTAGGTATTTTCCTCGTTTACATTTTCAATGCTATCCCAAAGGTCCCCCATACCCACCCCCCCAATCCCCTACCCACCCACTGCCCCTTTTTGGCCCTGGCATTCCCATGTACTGGGGCATATAAAGTTTGCAAGTCCAATGGGCCTCTCTTTGCAGTGATGACCGACTAGGCCATCTTTTGATACATATGCAGCTAAAGACAAGAGCTCCTGGGTACTGGTTAGTTCATATTGTTGTTGCACTTCCCTTTAGCTCCTTGGGTAATTTCTCTTGCTCCTCCATTAGGGGCCATGTGACCCATCCAATAGCTGACTGTGATCATCCACTTCTGTGTTTGCTAGGCCCCGGCATAGTCTCACAAGAGAAAGCTATATCTGGGTCCTTTCAGCAAAATCTTGCTAGTGTATGCAATGGTGTTAGCATTTGGAAGCTGATCATGGGATGGATCCCTGCATATGGCAATCACTAGATGGTCCATCCTTTCGTCACAGCTCCAAATTTTGTCTCTGTAACTCCTTCTATGGGTGTTTTGTTCCCATTTCTAAGAAAGGGTAAACTGTCCACACTTTGGTCTTTGTTCTTCTTGAATTTAATGCGTTTAGCAAATTGTATCTTATATCTTGGGTATCCTAAGTTTCTGGGCTAATAACCACTTATCAGTGAGTACATATTGTGAGAGTTCCTTTGTGATTGGGTTACTTCACTCAGGATGATACCCTCCAGGTCCATCCATTTGCCTAGGAATTTCATAAATTCATTTTTTTAATAGCTGAGTAGTATTCCATTGTGTAAATGTACCACATTTTCTGTATCCATCTAACTAGAGTATAAATATCTAAAAGCAATGTTCTTTGGTATGTTAAATATAAGCACCATTTCTCACAAATGCCAAAAGAGTGATCAAACAGAAAGGTGCATGCTTGAGAAATCTTGTTTATGACTCGTCCGTCCTCTGTGTAGAGTCCTTCAGCAAATAGACAAGATAAGAGAATAAATATCTTCCAACATCTGACAAATTGAGAACATTATCAAGAGAGTTTTACAGGTCTGGGTAGGCAAGGAAATATCCTAGAACCAATATTTAGACAAAACTATTCATCCTTAGAAATCCACAATCCAAAATATAGTCCTTGAAAATCATATTTAGATCT
Organism: Mus musculus; assembly: GCF_000001635.26. NCBI lineage: Eukaryota > Metazoa > Chordata > Mammalia > Rodentia > Muridae > Mus > Mus musculus. Next base: position 40,638,111 of record NC_000081.6, read on the forward strand.
ACAGATTCACTTGTTTTAGAACTCTAGAAACTGTAAGGATTGCAATATGAAGAAGGGAAATGGATGGATGGCGTTGTCCAGGCAGAAGCATCCGAACTAGAATGTGAGATTCTGATTACACGGCCAGACACTGCCAGTTTGCATAGGGTTTTGTCTCTGCTCACTATTGTAGTTTAAGTGATGAAAGGGATGCAGCTTTGGCCACAGTGCAGGGTGGAGCTCCGGCTTCTCCAGCTGCAGTAGAGGCATAGGGAGTGCATGCTCTCCTTCTGAACTTACCACTGACAAAAACTTTCTTCACACAGATGCAAGGTTGTTGGACCAACAGAAGTACTAGTCAACAGAATAATTATATCTGACCTTTGCTTCCAGGGTGGTGCCGTTTTTATTATGTCAGGTGGGGGCCCTTCTGCTGTGGTCTTATAGGAAGGTAGAATAGACACAGATGTGGGTGTCAGTCGTGTTAGTGGAGTTCTGATGTGTTTTGTAGTCCTCAAAGACATTATTGTATCTCCCCCCAAAGATGTTAATTATCACCTTGTGAGGAATGGGACTTGGGTTCAAGGGTGAAAACATGTTTTCTATCTTTTTCATGCAGTTGGATTAGTTGGAAAGTGACTACACTCGCACAGAGAAGTTTATTTATTTATATGCTTATCTGCTCATTCATTTATTGCCTCAAGTGTATAGTATGTCATTGTGTATATGTGGCTCACATGTATGTGGACACATGCATATGAGAAGATATGGTGGTCAGAGGTTGATATTGGGTATCTTCCTTGATTTCTATCCACTTTACATATTAAAGAATGGCCTCTTTTTAAACCCAGAGCTAGTCTGGATATCCCATTTGCTCCCGGGACGCCCTGTCTCTGCTCACAACTACTGCTGTTCCACTTGTGTCCCTGTGCCCCCTGATTTATTTGGGTTCTCAGGATCTGCACTCCAGCCCTTGAACCTACTTGCCCAGAAAGCTGTTTACCCACTGAGGCATTTCTTCAGTCCCTTGGAGAAGTTTTTTTTTTTTTAAATTTATTTATTATGTATTTTCCTCAATTACATTTCCAATGCTATACCAAAGGTCCCCCATACACTCCCCCCCCCCCACTTCCCTACCCACCCATTCCCATTTTTTTGGCCCTGGCGTTCCCCTGTACTGGGGCATATAAAGTTTGTGTGTCCAATGGGCCTCTCTTTCCAGTGATGGCCGACTAGGCCATCGTTTGATACATATGTAGCTAGAGTCAAGAGCTCCAGGGTACTGGTTAGTTCATAATGTTGTTCCACCTATAGGGTTGCAGATCCCTTTAGCTCCTTGGGTACTTTCTCTAGCTCCTCCATTGGGAGCCCTGTGATCCATCCAATAGCTGACTGTGAGCATCCACTTCTGTGTTTACTAGGCCTCAGCATAGTCTCACAAGAGACACCTATATCTGGGTCCTTTCAGCAAAATCTTGCTAGTGTATGCAATGGTGTCAGCGTTTGGAAGCTGATTATAGGGTGGATCCCTGGATATGGCAGTCTCTAGATGGTCCATCCTTTCATCACAGCTCCAAACTTTGTCTCTGTAACTCCTTCCATGGGTGTTTTGTTCCCAATTCTAAGAAGGGGCACAGTATCCACACTTTGGTCTTCATTCTTCTAGAGTTTCATGCGTTTAGCAAATTGTATCTTATATCTTGGGTATCCTAAGTTTTGGGCTAATATCCACTTATCAGTGAGTACATATTGTGTGAGTTCCTTTGTGATTGTGTTACCTCACTCAGGATGATGCCCTCCAGGTCCATCCATTTGCCTAGGAATTTCATAAATTCACTCTTTTTAATAGCTGAGTAGTACTCCATTGTGTAAATGTACCACATTTTTTGTATCCATTCCTCTGTTGAGGGGCAACTGGCATGACTATAACTAAGGAAGTGAAAGATCTGTATGATAAGAACTTCAAGTCTCTGAAGAAAGAAATTAAAGAAGATCTCAGAAGATGGAAAGATCTCCCATGCTCATGGATTGGCAGGATCAACATTGTAAAAATGGCTATCTTGCCAAAAGCAATCTACAGATTCAATGCAATCCCCATCAAAATTCCAACTCAATTCTTCAAGGAATTAGAAAGAGCAATCTGCAAATTCATCTGGAGAGGATCCAGCAATTCCACTCCTGGGCATATATCAAGAAGATGTCCCTTGGAGAAGTTTTAACTTGTTTTGTGTACTGAGAGTAAAATTTGAGTAAATTTAGCAAGAGCTAAAATAAAAATAAAGAAACAAAAATGGTTATCTTAGTTGTATTATTTCTGTGATCAAATACCCTGGCAAAAGCGGCTTGAGGGCTGTGGGTTGTGAGAAGGGGCTCACTTGGACTTACAGTTTTAGGGTACAGTCCCACTTGGTGCAAAGTTCTGATGACAAGAGCCTGAGAGAGCTAATCACATTGCATCTGCAATCAAATCCCCATCAAAATTCCAACTCAATTCTTCAACGAATTAGAAAGGGTAATTTGCAAATTCATCTGGAATAACAAAAAACCTAGGATAGCAAAAACTCTTCTCAAGGATAAAAGAACCTCTGGTGGAATCACCATGCCTGACCTAAAGCTGTACTACAGAGCAATTGTGATTAAAAACTGCATGATACTGGTATAGCACCAGACAAGTAGACCAATGGAATAGAATTGAAAACCCAGAAATGAACCCACACACCCATGGTCACTTGATCTTTGACAAGGGAGCAAAGAACCATCCAGTGGAAAAAAGACAGCATTTTTAACAAATGGTGCTGGCACAACTGGCGGTTATCATGTAGAAGAATGCAAATTGATCCATTCCTATCTCCTTGTACTAAGGTCAAATCTAAGTGGATTAAGGAACTCCACATAAAACCAGAGACACTGAAACTTATAGAGGAGAAAGTGGGGAAAAGCCTCGAAGATATGGGTACAGGGGAAAAATTCCTGAATAGAACAGCAATGGCTTGTGCTGTAAGATCGAGAATCGATAAATGGGACCTCATAAAATTGCAAAGCTTCTGCAAGGCAAAAGACACTGTCAATAAGACAAAAAGACCACCAACAGATTGGGAAAGGATCTTTACCTATCCCAAATCGGACAGGGGACTAATATCCAATATATATAAAGAACTCAAGAAGGTAGACTCCATAAAATCAAATAACCCCATTAAAAAATGGGGCTCAGAACTGAACAAAGATTTCTCACCCGAGGAATACCGAATGGCAGAGAAGCACCTGAAAAAATGTTCAACATCCTTAATCATCAGGGAAATGCAAATCAAAACAACCCTGGGATTCCACCTCACACCAGTAAGAATGGCTAAGATAAAAAATTCAGGTGACAGTAGATGCTGGCGAGGATGTGGAGAAAGAGGAACACTCCTCCATTGTTGGTGGGATTGCAAGCTTGTACAACCACTCTGGAAATCAGTCTGGTGGTTCCTCAGAAAATTAGACATAGTACTACCGGAAGATCCAGCAATACCTCTTCTGGGCATATATCTAGAAGATGCCCCAACCAGTAAGAAGGACACATGCTCCACTATGTTCATAGCAGCCTTATTTATAATAGCCAGAAGCTGGAAAGAACCCAGATGCCCCTCAACAGAGGAATGGATACAGAAAATGTGGTACATTTACACAATGGAGTACTACTCAGCTATTAAAAAAATGAATTTATGAAATTCCTAGGCAAATGGATGGACCTGGAGGGCATCATCCTGAGTGAGGTAACCCAATCACAAAGGAACTCTCACAATATGTACTCACTGATAAGTGGTTATTAGCCCAGAAACTTAGGATACCCAAGATATAAGATATAATTTGCTAAACACATTAAGCTCAAGAGAACGAAGAGCAAAGTGTGGACACTTTGCCCCTTCTTAGAATAGGAAACAAAACACCCATGGAAGGAGTTACAGAGACAAAATTTGCAAGTGTGACGCAAGGATGGACCATCTAGTGATTGCCATATCCAGAGATCCATCCCATGATCAGCTTCCAAATGCTGACACCATTGCATACACTAGCAAGATTTTGCTGAAAGGACCCAGATATAGCTGTCTCTTGTGAGAGTATGCCAGGGCCAAGCAAACACAGAAGTGGATGCTCACAGTCAGCTATTGAATGGACCACAGGGCCTCCAATGGAGGAATTAGAGAAAGCACCCAAGGAACTAAAGGGAACTGCAACCCTATAGGTGGAACAACAATATGAACTAAGCAGTACCCCGGAGCTCTTGTCTCTAGCTGTATATGTATCAAAAGATGGCCTAGTCGGCCATCACTGCAAAGAGAGGCCCATTGGACTTGCAAACTTTATATGTCCCAGTACAGGGGAACGCCAGAAATAGGGAGTGTTTGTGCTCAGCTAGCTAGCTTTTGCAATCTTAGTTTAGTTTAGAATTGTTCTGCCCTTCTTCAGAGTGGGTTTTCCCAACACAGTTAATATGAACTGTTAAGTACTGCTCTGCCCAGACACTAACCTAAACACTTTCTCTCGGGTGTGCCTGGATACTTGTCTCCTGCGTAGTGCTAAATCCTGACAATATGACAATCATTATTAGCCACCACAAGTATAAAACTATCAAGAAAAAAAAAAGGTAAGCATAATTGTTTTTCCTAAGAATATTTTAAATTTTAGGTTCTTAATTTTGTGTTGTTTGTTGATCCTTAGGGTTTGCATGGATGTTCAGTAAATATGCATACTTCCACATCTCTGTGTATATTTTTAAAAAGCCATAGTTTCCAAACTGTGAGTCTGAAGTCAGATTAGGTCTTGTGTTAGCTGCTGTGGCAAACTGCCTGAGAAAAATCAGGTGAGAAGACACACTTATTGAGGTTCCTGACTCCAGGCTGTGTGCACCCACTTCGATCATCATGGCAGACAGTGTGTTGCTTATGATGGAAGGTGGAGGGAAGGAAACATCTCCTGGATTCTGGAAAGGGCAAGAGAGATGGGAGTGGGAAGAAGAAGGAAGAGGAGAAAGAGAAGAAGAAACAGGAGGAGTTGAAGAGTTTATAGCTCTCATAATCTAATCACTACCCGAAGTCCGATAGCTGGCAACTCAGCCTTTAATACATGGACAGCCATAGCAGATCTTAAGGTTCATCTTCATGCCATAGGGTTTTACTTTTATTTTAATTGTATGCAAATGACCTTATCAGGCACATGCACTATCTGAGTGTCCATGGTCCTCACTAATCTCTGTATCAGACACTTGGATGCAGTATACGTGCAATACAGACAACAGGTATTACTTTTGGTTCTCATTTCTTCCTGGAAAGAAAAAAAAAAACCTTATTGATAGAAAATGAATAAACTTTAAAAGCAAAGAAGACTGGAAGAAACTGTTCAAATTGTTTGTATATATCTTGTTAGGCAACACACAGACGACAGTGAGAAGACAAAATGATAGAATTAATAATAATAATTGATGTATTATTTTAAATATCTTATTAAATACATTTTATTTAATTAATATAAAATAAAAATATTAAATTAAATGAAAATATTAATTGTCTTTTATATTTAAGCTAAATATATTTTTATACTTGATATAAAAGCTTATTTATAATATATAATTATATAACTTATAATTATAAAATTATAATATTACTTATATTTAATAATATAGTATGATATATTTAATATAAGGATAAGAGTATAATCTTGTAAAAGCCAGGGTGTTGAAGATAAGCAAACAACACCTTGTATGAAAAGTCTGTGGGTATAAATTAAGAAGTTAAGATTTCTTTTTTGATGTATGTATCAGAAATCCAAATATAGTGGCCTGATGAGCAGAACAGATATGACGTCACCTACCCTACACACTGATTTACAATCCTAGAATCAGTTCAAGGCTGAAGGATGGATAGTTAGAGGGTTCTTGGAGTTTCCCTTTCAATTGCCATCCAGAGTATGCAGATTTTGTTTTTATGGCTGCCAGATGACTTTAAAAATATTCAAGGACAGCAGCAGTAGAAAACCCATGAGAAAACCCTCAACCCTACACAAAGAACTACATGCAACTAAGGAATGCTGAGAGTGGAAAAACTGGCTTTCCCAGGAAAGAGCACATACACTGATTAATTAGTAACAAATGACCAGCCTTGCAAACAAACACACAAGTAACACTATAATTACTTAGTAGGCTGTATTTAGGTATATATATACACACATATATATATATTTATATACATATATATCTATAAATTATCATATATCTTATATAAAGTATAAGATATTTATATAAACATTTTGTATAAAATATGCTATATATAAATATATAACACATGTGTACTTATCTAAACATGATATATAATTAATATTTAAATATGATATATGTATAATACACATATATGCAATGTATGAATAATATAAATATACAATATCTAGTATGATACACACACACATGCAATTTTATTTAACAACAGTTAATGAAAAAAGAGGCCATGAATTTGAAAGAAATCAAGGAAGGGTCGATGGATGTGACTATAGGGAGGAAAGGAAAGGGGGAAATCATGTCATTATAATCCCCCAAATAAAATAAATAATTAAAATGATGATATAAGAAGGTTTAGCAATCTTTACATTGATTCAAGGGAAGGCAAATATTTAAGAATATTTACAAAGTATAATTATTAAATTATTGAAAAAATAAAAGCCCTCCAAGCACCGTTGCTCATTCCACACACAAAATATGGAGCCAGGGGGCAAAACAGAAGCTTTTCCCTGGCTTTTGAGCATTGGCATTTTAGGTTTCCAAGAAGGTTTTTGTCCAGAAATTTCTGTTTTCATGTATTTTTCTGAACTGCTTCTTAAGGCCAAACTAAGATGAAAGATCTCTGAAAAACACTCTTCTCAATGATACCTTGGTCAAGGAAGGAATAAAGAAAGAAATGAAGGACTTTTTGGAGTTTAATGAAAATGAAGCCACAATATACCCAAACTTATGGGACACAATGAAAGCATTTCTAAGAGGAAAACTCATAGCTCTGAGTGCCACCAAGAAGAAACTAGAGAGAGCACACATTAGCAGCTTGACAACACACCTAAAAGCTCTAGAACAAAAGGAAGCAAATTCACCCAAGAAGAGTAGACAGCAGGAAATAATCAAACTCAGGGGCGAAATCAACCAAGTGGAAACAAGAAGAACTATTCAAAGAGTCAACCAATTGAGGAGCTGGTTCTTTGAGAAAATCAACAAGATAGATAAACCCTTAGCTAGACTCACTAGAGGGCATAGGGAAAGCATCCTAATTAACAAAATCAGAAATGAAAAGGGAGACATAACAACAGATCCTGAAGAAATCCAAAACACCATCAGATCCTTTTACAAAAGGCTATACTCAACAAAACTGGAGAACCTGGATGAAATGGACAAGTTTCTAGACAGATACCAGGTACCAAATTTAAATCAAGATCAGGTTAATGATCTAAACAGTCCTATATCCCCTAAAGAAATAGAAGCAGTCATTAATAGTCTCCCAACCAAAGAAAGCCCAGTACCAGATGGGTTTAGTGCAGAGTTCTATCAGACCTTCAAAGAAGACCTAATCCCAGTTCTTCACAAACTATTCCACAAAATAGAAACAGAAGGTACTCTACCCAACACATTCTATGAAGCCACAATTACTCTGATACCTAAACCACAAAAAGACCCAACAAAGATAAAGTAATTCAGACCAATTTCCCTTATGAATATCGACGCAAGAATCCTTAATAAAGTTCTAGCTAACTGAATTTAAGAACACATCAAAATAATCGTCCATCCTGACCAAGTAGGTTTTATCCCAGGGATGCAAGGATGGTTCAATACACAGAAATCCATCAAGGTAATCAACTACATAAACAAACTCAAAGACAAAAACCACATGATCATCTCATTACATGCAGGAAAAGCATTTGACAAAATCCAACACCCATTCATGATAAAAGTCTTGGAAAGATCAGGAATTCAAGGCCTATACCTAAACATGATAAAAAGCAATCTACAGCAAACCAGTAGCCAACATCAAAGTAAATGTTGAGAAGCTAGAAGCAATCCCACTAAAATCAGAGACTAGACAAGGCTGTCCACTCTCTCCCTACCTATTCAACATTGTACTTGAAGTATTAGCCAGAGCAATTCTACAACAAAAGGAGATCAAGGGGATACAAATTGGAAAGGAAGAAGTCAAAATATCACTTTTTGCAGATGATATGATAGTATATATAAGTGACCCTAAAAATTCCACCAGAGAACTCCTAAACCTGATAAACAGCTTCAATGAAGCAGCTGGATATAAAATTAACTCAAACAAGTCAATGGCCTTTCTGTACACAAAGGATAAACAGGATGAGAAAGAAATTAGTTAAATAACACCCTTCTCAATAGTCACAAATAATATAAAATACCTTGGCGTGACTCTAACTAAGGAAGTAAACGATCTGTATGATAAGAACTTCAAGTCTCTGAAGAAAGAAAAGAAGATCTCAGAAGATGGAAAGATCTCCCATGCTCATGGATTGGCAGGATCAATATAGTAAAAATGGCTATCTTGCCAAAAGCAATCTACAGATTCAATGCAATCCCCATCAAAATTCCAACTCAATTCTTCAACGAATTAGAAAGAACCATTTGCAAATTCATCTGGAATAACAAAAAACCTAGGATAGCAAAATCTCTTCTCAAGGATAAAAGAATCTCTGGTGGAATCACCATGCCTGAACTAAAGCTGTACTACAGAATAATTGTGATTAAAAACTGCATGGTACTGGTATAGCGACAGACAAGTAGACCAATGGAATAGAATTGAAGACCCAGAAATAAACCCACACTCCTATGGTCACTTGATCTTTGACAAGGGAGCAAAGAACCATCCAGTGGAAAAAAGCATTTTCAACAAATGGTGCTGGCACAACTGGGAGTTATCCTGTAGAAGAATGCGAATTGATCCATTCCTATCTCCTTGTACTAAGGTCAAATATAAGTGGATTAAGGAACTCCACATAAAACCAGAGACACTGAAACTTATAGAGGAGAAAGTAGGGAAAACCCTTGAAGATATGGTTACAGGGGAAAAATTCCTGAATAGAATAGCAATGGCTTGTGCTGTAAGATCGAGAATCGACAAATGGGACCTCATAAAATTGCAAAGCTTCTGCAAGGCAAAATACACTGTCAGTAAGACAAAAAGGCCACCAACAGATTGGGAAAGGGTCTTTACCTATCCTAAATCTGATAGGAGACTAATATCCAATATATTTAAAGAACTCAAGAAGGTGGACTCCAGAAAATCAAATAACCCCATTAAAAATTGGGTCTCATAGCTAAACAAAGAATTCCCACCTGAGGAATACGGAATGCCTGAGAAACACCTGAAAAAATGTTCAACATCCTTAATCATCACGGTAATGCAAATCAAAACAAACCTGGGATTCCACCTCACACCAGTAAGAATGGCTAAGATCAAAAATTCAGGTGACAGCAGATGCTGGTGAGGATGTGGAGAAAGTGGAACACTCCTCCATTGCTGGAGGGATTGCAAGCTTGTACAACCACTGTGGAAATTAGTCTGGTGGTTCCTCAGAAAATTGGACATAGTACTACCGGAGGATCCGCAATACCTCTTCTGGGCATATATCCAGAAGATCTTCCAACTGGTAAGAATGGCACATACTCCACTATGTTCATAGCAGCCTTATTTATAATAGCCAGAAGCTGGAAAGAACCCAGATGCCCCTCAACAGAGGAATGGATACAGAAAATGTGGTACATTTACACAATGGAGTACTACTCAGCTATTAAAAAAATGAATTTATGAAATTCCTAGGCAAATGGATGGACCTGGAGGGCATCATCCTGAGTGAGGTAACCCAATCACAAAGGAACTCACACAATATGTACTCACTGATAAGTGGTTATTAGCCCAGAAACTTAGGATACCCAAGATATAAGATATAATTTGCTAAATGCATGAAACTCAAGAAGAACAAAGACCAACCTGTGAATACTTTGCCCCTTCTTAGAATTGGGAACAAAACACCCATGGAAGGAGTTACAGATACAAAATTTGGAGCTGTGATGAAAGGATGGACCATCTAGAGACTGCCATATCCAGGGATCCATCCCATAATCAGCCTCCAAACGCTGACACCATTGCATACACTAGCAGGATTTTGCTGAAAGGGCCCAGATATAGCTGTCTCTTGTGAGACTTTGCCGGGGCCTAGCAAACACAGAAGTGGATGCTCACAGTCAGCTATTGGATGGATCACAGGGCCCCCAATGGAGGAGCTAGAGAAAGTACCCAAGGAGCTAAAGGGATCTGCAACCCTATAGGTGGAACAACATTATGAACTAACCAGTACCCCGGAACTCTTGACTCTAGCTGCATATGTATCAAAAGATGGCCTAGTCGGCCATCACTGGAAAGAGAGGCCCATTGGACTTGCAAACTTTATATGCCCCAGTACAGTGGGTAGGTAGGGGAGGGGGGGGAAGATATGGGGGACTTTTGGGATAACATTGGAAATGTAAATGAGGTAAATACCTAATAAAAATATTTTTAAAATCCATAAAATTTTCATGCAAAGTAATCTGTTAGACGCTTATTCAAATGTATAGAAGCAAAGTAGAAAGTAAGACTAGAATCTGGGACCAGAATCTATGTAGGCAAGAGTGCAGTGGACTTGCATATCTATTACCATCATGTTCTTGAGGAACTCTAGCTTTGAAACTACAAACATGTCCCCCACATTCAGTAACCTCAGTGTGAATGTCCAAAATCAGCAGTGGATGATGGCACTGTGTTTAATGTTGAAACTTAATTTATGTTGCAGAATTACTCACTTAATATTTGCAAGGCTTGTGTGCTTCCCAGGAGCAAGATACTAGATACTAGTATAATTTTTCTGAAAAATATTAGATACCTTTATATTCTTTTCCTGAAAGAAAGTAGAATGTTTAAAATAGTTTGACGTTTCTAAATTTCAATATCTGAGTAGAGCAATGTCTCAGATGACTATTTTTTCCTTAGTTTAGTCTTTGGGGTTGAATATTACAAGAATTAACTTGAATGAATTCAGGGCAAACATTTCCAAAAAAAGAAAGGTTGGGGAAATTTCCTTCCTAAGGAGACATTGCCTTCTCTGTGTCCTCCATGGCAGAATTGCCGCTGCAGCCCCAGAACCTGGAGAGGAAATGGAGTATGCCCCATGGTCTGTTCTCAGCTGCTATAGACACATTTGCTTTGCTCTCACTGCAGTAGTCAGCTTTCTTGCCACCATAGCAGAATAACCTAAAGGAACAATTTCGGAGAGGAAGTACTCTCTCTGGGTTACAGTTCAGGAGATACATTAGGGCAAGAAAAGTTTGAGTCTGGAGATTGCAGCTTGAAGCTTTAGCTTGGTTCTATCACAAAGACTCAGAGGCAGCATTGCCCATCCCCACCCATAATTACCTGCTTTCCCTAGCTAAGTCCTACTTCCAAAGTGTTCCACAATCCCAAGGGACACTACCATCTGGAACCACTGTTCCAAACTCAGTACCTGTGGGGTTTATTTCACAAATAAACCACCATAGCTACCTAACCCCAACATTTCTTTCAGATGGTAACAATGCCATCATGCTAGAGGTTTTATTCTTCAGTCAACAGAGCAGCTCACGTGATCGCAACTCTTTACAGTAAGTCTGGATTGCTAATGAAACTTATCAGACTTGAGACGTATTTTGGGCCATGTATACTCCGTAAGTACATAAAATACATAAAGTACATAAAATAGTCTTATACAAACATGCCCATCTCCTAAATCCAGTATTCTGTTGATCCTTAGGAATCAGTCCCCAAATGAGACAGGATCAGTCTGAACTTACTGTTTATTTTAATAATTTTGCTATGGTGTTCTATATGTCTAGCACTAGGGGCACTATATAAGTGAGCTGAGGTAAAAATGGCCTTGGTAAAGACAGAATTTAAATGGGTCAGAATTTCCAGTGTAATGTAATTAAATAGGTCATGTTTTAGTGGACATGCATCTTATTTCAGTGCCTGCCCAAGAAGAAGCATCTCACTGATACTTGGGAGGCTAATGGTGTCTTCCTGTGAAAAATATCTAGTGAAATGACAGAGCTAAATAGAAGTAAGATGATCAAGCAGAGTGAAATGCAATTCAAGTGACCAACACTCAGACATTAATATACTCAGAGAGTATTTTGAGGAGTCTAAAACAAGTCATGAAATGTTGATATGTTTTGATTTTAGTTCTGCAAAAGTGTAAGATTGAAAATGATGTGTTGACATTGGAATCTTTCTATAAATATGACCACTAGTAATTTCTCATTCTGCATCTCAGTGAAGAAAGTGTAAGAGGACAGCAACATCTCTTGAGGTATTTAAGAAAAACTCTTAAGGTTGACTGTCATAGGAACAATGTAGAATATTGCAATATCCACATTAGACATACATAAAGAATATTTTGATTGGCTGGAGATTTGGAAAGGCAATATTTGCAATCCATGCCTGAATAATAATGAGGAGGAGGGGGAGGAAGAAGAGGAGGAGGAAAAGGAGGAGGAAGAGAAAGAGGGAAGAAGAAAAGAGAGAAGTGGTGGAAGAGGAAGAGGAAGAGGAGGAAGAGGAAGAGGATGAAGAGGTGGTGGAGGAGGAGAATCTTAAAAGATACCATGATATTATTACTAGAACAGAATGTAGCAGAATATATATAGTCAGGGAAATTTAACAGATGTCTGTAAAATTTGGAGAGTGGACCCCTTTAATGTTTACTGTACTCTTCATACTTCTCAGCATACAGTCTTAAAACAAAGCTCTCAGTGTTTAAACAGGAGTCACCCCATGATACTTTTCTATCAGAAAAGTGACTTTAATGCAAAGGGTGGGCACAGCAAGTCAAACCTTAAATCACATTTATTTTAGCTTCCTGGATCTCATAAGCATTTTAAAATAGCGAGAACTGAGTTTTTAAACCATAATAACATGGAAATATTTCAGTATATCATTGCTAATCTGAAAAATTAAATAGATACACTTAGACAAGTATTTATGCATCCCAACTCCTGCTAGGGAATAACAGTCTCATCAGGCTCAGTGACTGAATGTTTCCATAGCTCTCTTTGCAAGAAAGCAGATAGTTGTTTCCATAGCTATGAAATGTGATTGCCACTTAGTCAAAATTATCGATCTTTAATTTTAAAGTGCTGAAATTGTAAATATCAACACTAATAAACACTATTTTCATACTGCATTTTTGGTGAATTCATTGTCATAATCTTAAGTCAAAGACAGATAAACTGTACTCAATTTCTGGTTATGATACAAAGGCAAACATTCAGCCTTTTATTGTTACTTTTTAAATAAAGAATAAAGCTTGCTGTCTAATAAAATGTGGTCTGTAAGTTTGCTTTATCAATTTCTTGGTCCCTTGGAGAAAAATAAAGTCAAATTCCAGAACAAGAGAGGGATGAATGCATTCCACTTATTCCAAGAGTTGCATTTCTGTATTGTGCCAAAATATTTAGAATTTTTTTGCAGAGAAATTTGTACCTTCTACCTTTCCTTCCTTAAATATTTCATCAATCAGGATTAGCAATATTTATGACTTGCAAGAAGTACTTCAGGGTTTCTGTACCTTTTCTATAAACAGTATTGTAAATATTCATATGTATACAAATGCAAAACTGCTACATTTGTAGGCTTTCTTGATAAAATACAAGATATTTGGGCAAGTGGACAATTTGAAATATAAATAAAGAAAATATTCAATGAAATAAAAAAGAAAAAATACAAGATATCCAGTTTAGTTTGAATTTCAGATAAGTTGCAAGTATGATTATGGTAAGTATGTACCAAACAGTGTGTGGAGCACACTTATCCTGTATAATTTATGCCCAGTCGTTTGACTTGTGTTTAATTGAGCACTTTGTATATTAATTTTAAAACTATAGCACCCCTATAAACTTGTAAATAGTATTATCTCGTCCATCTGTTGGTAAACACTTGCTTTTTTCATAACACAATAGTTTTGGAACTGGTCTTCCATTTTTTGTCAGACATGGTTTCTTGCTAAGAGTATCTATTTGAGAATATATACAATGATATTCTCATTGAGTTTATAATCAAATTCCTTCTAATGCTTCTCTCCTAATCGGTCTCTCCTAACATGCATTTTTGCTTCTGAGAATTTAGGAAGATGACTAGAAGGGGAGCTATTCATTTCAGATTGATTGCAGATCAATCCTTTAAATGTTTGAGATGCTATTATTAGAGATGCATGTTCTCTGCTTTAAAATTAACTATCATTTTATATGGGATTTAAAAGGATTTCTTACAAGAAGCAGAAACTTTTCTAAACAAACCAATATGTAGGCATTAAGTCAGTGAGTTTCAAGATGAATAATTCATTTTTAAGTAAATGAGAAATTATTTTGTGCGGTTACTTACACATTTGCACATGTATAGTTAATCGTCATTGGCGACACGGGGCATTACTTGTGAATTGTGGTTTTCAATATCACAGACACATTTGTTGCTGTGGTTTTGCAATATCGTTTCCTGATGCTTTGCTCAACTGTGGTTTTCATAATCATTGTTTGGTAGCCATGTAACTGGTTTGGAGCTGCTAGATCCATTTGGACAGAGATAATTGCTTATAGGGTTTGCTGTCTTTTCATTTTATAATCATGGTGAGTTAAACTAGAGAAAATAAAAATTGAACCTTAAATGTAATTCATAGTCTCATTTAAAAATGATGAGAAATAGATGTAGGAGTGTTCAGTTTATTTCATTCATACAAACTGGAATTGATAAACATTTATGCATTTAGATAAAGTAGTATACTATTTGTAACAATGTACTCTGGTTATTTTATCAACCTTTCCTTAAATATTCTGACTTTTATTTCTTTCAGCTTTTAAACTGAATATTGAGGTCTGATTTATTGGTATCTCTTTTGCTTTGCATATTTAACCATTTCAGATGCCAAAAGAAACACTAAGTGCTGTATTATTTTAATTCCAGGGGACATTCCTTTTGGGTGATGTAAGTCAGCCAATTCTATGAAAGATCTATGAAAACAGTAACGTACAATAAATCCAATTCTAAGATTCTGTGCATGCCAATTCAACTATAATGATTTGAGAATGAGGGGGCTAAAAAGCTCCAGTCTCTGTTTTTTAACCCCCCCACACACACACACACACAAATACAAATAACCTTGCTTTTCATGGTACTTAGGATCATAATTTGTTGGCCCTTGCAGGCAGGGACTTGGTCATTAACTGCCTTTTCCGTATCAAGGACCATGTACTGTACTGTCATAACCTCATATGGTCATATAGCTAATGTGATGTAATAAGACAAGTGGCCTTCAGCCTTGTGCTAAGATTTGCTCAGCCATACCTTTCATGAGGTAACTCTTTACACCTTTAAAAAGATGTTCTGATGGAGTAATCATCAACACTGAGTAGAGTGCCTTTTGTACATGGAGCCTCCTGCCATCCTTCACTGTGCTCAATCAGCCCAGGCTCTGTGCTGATCCCAGACCCTCTTAGAGCATCATCTGGTGATGCTCACACGGATGCTAGTCAACCAAAGAAAGAGGACACAATTTCAGGTCAGAGTGGACAAGTTCATAGCCTCCTTGGGGAAACTGGCAGTATCTAGGGAATCCATGGCAACTTCACAGGAGTTTATTAGTAAATAATGATACATAAAGTAGCTGATTCCACACAACCCCATCCCTTCAGCACACCGGAAAGAATTGCATTTTGTACTCACCCTATGCAAAACTGTGGGAACCTAAGCTAACCTTGCTCACCTTAATTTTACAAAAACAATCCTATGCAATCCCCTCAAAATAATGTTCTCTTGTGCCTTACCATTTCTCAAACCGTAAGCATACATTGAATAAATAAGAAAGACACAGAACTCAATAAACCAAAGAACCAGGAAATAGTTGTTGGGTCTTACCTGATTGAAAAATTAGGACAAGATCAAATCTTTTATTAGCTCCACGGTGCTTCCCTGTGGCAGAACTAGGAGAATGGAAGGTCATGGGGGCAGGGTGGAGCTGCAGAACTTCCACAGACTTCATAAAAAGTTAGTATTTCCTATTAGAGATGATAGTTCCCTTCCTACCTACAACGAATAATCTAGCTAACCTTCGTCCTTTTGGATGTGAGAAAAATATCTGCCTGACTTCCGATTCCGGGATTTTACTATTTCAAATGGAAACTCAAGCAAGATGCAGAAAAGCACTTTGAGCGCAGCTCATCACCCGACTCTTGTGGGCCTAGTGGGGGATGGTCCGGGTCCGCAGCAGTCTCCTGGGAACTCTGACAGCGATGAAATGGTCTCCTGAGAGCCCAGGCAGATGAGAGGACTTAACGGGCCCCAAGACACACAGTTGGCATTTGTGATCAGCTGGCTTTCGCTGGGGACTTTGCCAGTGGCCTAACCTTCCTGCCAAGAAACTGTGAGGGCGGAGGGCAGGGGCTCCAGGAGGGGAGCAGTAACTGGAAGCACAAAGTTTATGGAAGGAGACTGAGATTTCTTTGTGCCCTGCTAGATGGGCGAGGCATTAGGGAGGAGAGTTAGAGGGTCCATTGGAAGAGGCTGTTGGAAGAAGTTGCTGGAAGGGGAGCGGGGGAAGGGTGGCCTGGCAGCTGCCCAGCATTGACGCGGTGACAAATGCAGAAGGTGGCCCCCTCCAAACCTCACGTCTCCCCCCACCCCATCAACCCCTTCAACTCCCACCCACGCCGCGATCCCCTTGCACTCCACGCGACCGAGGCCGGGCTGTGAGTTTGCATCCGGACTGGCTTTGGATGCAGCCAATCCTCCTTTCGCTGATGGCATAGTCTCCCCTCCCCACAGCCCGGGCGCGCCCCTCCCTCGCGCGCCTCGCCACCTCCCGCAGCAGTGCGAGCGCGGCGCGGCCCGGAGCGGCAGCGGCGGCGCCTGAGTCTCTGCCCGGCAGCCGGGGACACGGAGAGCGAGCGCGCGCCTCCTCCCGCACCCTCCGCCCCTCGCAGCCCGGGTCCCCCTGCGCTCTCTCCTCCCCTCCCTCCTTCTCTTCCTTCTCTTACCCCTCCACCCCCTTCTTCCCCTTTTCTCTCTGCCTGGCCGATCGCTCCTAGATTCCCATCCTCCCCCCCACAGCCCCATCGCTCTATCCGTCGCCCCCTCCCCTCTTCCCTGTCACACTCTCTCTGCCCCTTGCTCGGCCTCTCATTTGCTTGCTCATCTCCAAACGTGGATCCGCCGCTCCCGGAGGAGCCTAGCTCCGGGATCCCGAGCGCACGGAGCACCTGGAGTCCGACCGGCGGCGGCCCGAGCCTGCCCAGAGGCAGAGGCGGCGACAACCCAGGGAACCGTAGCGGGAACCGCAGACACCGCAGGAACCCCAGCGGCAGCGGCCGCGGCCGAAATGTCCCGGCGAAAGCAGAGTAAACCCCGGCAGATCAAACGTAAGTTTGCGCGCGGGACTGGGAGTTGGTGGGATCGGTTCCTGGGAGAGGGGCGCACGCGGAGGGAAAGATGGGAGACACTCGGGGAGATCCGCTCCTAGTCCTCGAGATTTGTCAAACTTTGCAAGCTATCAGGGAAAACCAGACGGCCGCAGACAGATGCACAGCCAGTTGGAGCGCCGGGCAGCCGCAGCCCAGTGTTTCTCCAACCTTCGCGCTCCCGGGTTCTCGGTTATTTCAACTCTGGTTTGCTGCAATCGTCGCCCTTTTTATGCTGAAATCTAACAGGACAATCCGCTCCCGCAGAGCTTAGTATGATTGTTGTCCTTGTTGTTGTCCTGGCGGTTGGCCTACCACTCTTGGGAGCATGTCTTGGTAACCCGGGATGAAGTTCTCAGAGCTGGTGGAGGCCACCGGGCTAGGGAGGTAACTTCCCCAGTGCGGTGGAAAATCAGTGTCTGGGGACCCAGTCCTGGGCGGTACCAAACGCTTTGCCAAACCCGAAGTGAAACAAAAAGTAGGTGTAAAAGTTCGCGCCTCTGTTGGAGACAGCCGCGCACCCCCTCCCTGCCTGCCGCGCACCCCCTCCCTGCCTGCCGCGGTATTGGGCTGCACCCGGGGACTTCGGGTGGGTCCCACTCACGGCGCCTGGACACTGTGTAGGGCGGGCTTCAGTTTGCCACTGGTCAAGGAGCGGAGTCCCCACTGGGAGGGGCCTCCTTTGCTTCTGGGCTCACAGGATTTGAGTTCAAGGTAGCCCATACTCTGGTGCTGTTCCTAGTTCCTGACCCCTACCCCTGGGTCCCTGGGTGCGGGTCCCTGCGGTGCCAGAGACACCTGCCTGCCAGAAATCCACAATCTCACTAAATTCTTCTAGGCCAACTTTTTTCACCTTAGGAAAATTATTCCTGTGTGTTCGATAGGCCTGCAATATATCTTCAATCCTTTAATCTAAAAAAAGTTAAAGGCCTTATTAATTTGAAGAAGATGATGATGATGATAATAATAACAATAATATTTTATGAGTTCTGTGATGTATTTCTGATTTTCCGTGTTGTTGAGGATCTGGCTACTCGTTTAAAACTAATTATCATGTAATTTTAGTATATTGCTTTAGTATTACCCTTACCTCATAGGTACCCTACATGCAAGTCAGAATTTCTTTTTGGTGTAGTTTAAAAATAAATCTTATCATACAACTTGTCCTTGAGATTGGGGGCAGGCTATACATAGCTTGCTACAGTTGATTATTCAATATGCATAATATAGTACACTCACACTCCCTGCCTCTCAGATGTAATTCCCTGGCTTTAACTCAGTGGATTTCTGTCCCTGTGTGCCAGTTCTCAGTCTAAACAACTTATTTCAAACCAAGGAGTGGACCTCACTTTTGGCGGAAAGCCTACCTAATCCTGTGGCAACACTGTCCTGGAAGACTTTCACTTTTTGGGTTCTCTGTGCCATCTAATTACCTTCTCCGTTTTGATGCTGAGTTGATCAGAGCCTTTTGTTTACATTGTACAGTTTATTGTACCAAATGATGTTTAGTATAAAAAAGTGGTTAGAAACATTAAATGCAAATGGTTTTAGTTCATGACTGTCGCCTAGATTGTTAATAAATAATTAATATTAATTGATTGTATGCTACAAAGACCATCTGATTCTACTTGGGAAGACTTTGTTATCTTCTCAATTAGCTACATTCATTTTTTTTTCTCTTCTATGTCCACCTCATATAATTGAAGATTAAAGCATTGGAACTAATTGCTGATGCTACTCTGTGTTATAGGTCGTAAAACATTTTGCTGGCTTATTTGAGTGGTGTGATTTATTAACTACCAAAAATCTGTGAAAGTTGTTTAATTGGGAAAAGAGCAAATAAATATATTTTATATATTTGTGTAGTTGTTCATAGGCATCATTCTCTGCTGATCTGTTTATACATTTGTAATATCTGTGCATTTTAGGCTTGTCTTGGATTCACTTTGGGATTACAGTGGCAATCTATGCAAATGTGAACTCCTCCTCTCTCCTTCCACTGTTAAGGAAAATGAAAACCAAAAGCTTTTTGAATTGTTAGATGGGAGTAGTGCAATCTCCAAGCTTTTGGGGAGGAGATATTTAAATGTGTTTGATCAGCTCAAAAGTCCCTTTGGCTGCACTCTACAGTTCCCTTGTCCCCTTTTGCTTGTCCAGGAATATGAGGTAGGTGTTTTTGGAGGAAGAAGTTTTTCTTATACTCAAAGTCTTTTCCACGATCTCTCTCTCCCTCCAGTTTAGGATGTGTGCATGAAGTACACTGTTTTCCATTAAAATTAACACAATTTCTTTGGCTATTCTGCATCAATGTTAAGTTTAAGCCATGAGATGAAGATGCTCTGCGAAACAAAAGCATTTCCTGCACTTACGAAAATTACATTTTAAACTTGGAAACATCCAGGATTTGAAAATAAAGCGTTGGTACAGCTGATAAAAACATACCCAGTTTACAGCAGCAACGGCAAGCAAAAGTCAGTTTATACTAGAAACTCTGAGACAGTCAATTTAAAGGACAAAAAGGTTGTTGGGCACAGAGTTTTTTTTTTTTTTTCTTTTTCTTTTTTCTTTTACTGCATACAGTTCCCTGCTATCTAAAATTGTGATTTATGCAGTATTTTAATATTTTGCTTATTCTTTCCCCTTGGGTGCTCTCCGGGCAGCGATAAAAAGGCGACGCTGAAAGAGCACCATTAATTTGCTATGATGACTGGCCAGATAAGAGGAGATAATGGGAAAGATAAGCGGAGAAGATATACCATCAGAAACCCGATTATTACCATTAAAATTCCAGCCCAGCAATCTGCAGAAGCCTGATAATTCCTTCTCCGTTTCCACCACTTTGGATGATAAGGCAAAAAATAGTCACTCAGTGCTCCTTGATTAGACTGCCTGGATTTTCTGATAATACAGTGATAAATTATGTATTTTGCCCCCATGTTTTGTCCCAAAATTCAGATTTTTTTTCCTATTCCAAGACTATATTTTCTACCTTCCTCTCAGAAGCTTTCTCTCATAAGCTATTATTGTAATCCTGGTTTGATAAAAAGCTGTGATAGGACGGGAGGTGTTTGGTGTGGAAGCCATATCATGCTATCAGCCCATCTCCCCACACAGCTGCTCCCTGCTGTTGTTTTTAGCCTTATCACCTCCTGCCAATATGCCAATAAATTGCCCAGATTGTTCTCCATTCTGGGGCTGCACTGCAAAATTTATGACAGAAATGATGATTTTTTTCTTTTACCAATGCATCCCTTTATGGGTAGTAAATGTGTTGTGTGTGCAGTTTTATTGTTATTTTCTTCTCCAAGCTGTTGTCTCTAGTAATGTGCTTACTGTCTTGTCTGTCTCCAACTTCAGTGGTAAAGATGGACATCACATTTATATTCATGCATATATGTGTATATGTGTGTATATATGTGTGTATATATATGTATGTGTATATATATATATATATATATATATATATATATATATATATATATATCCATTATCTGTTCCTTGGCAGCTAATACAGAGGTTGAAAAGAGGAGAAGGCAACTCAAATACTTAAAAAAAATACAAAATTAAGAAAAGACACTCTTCTTTATACCACTGTAGTTTTATAAAACTTTTTGGACGGCTTAGATTTTTCAAGCCAGGAGGACATAAATGCTCAGTCCAGATATGCTCAGGTACCCAATAATTTGTAATGAAGCAGAAAGAAAGGCTGAATTAAGAGGCAGGATACTTTTCTGTCTAAAAGTGAACTCCGATAGTAGGAGCTAACAGGTAGGCTGAAAATGAAATGCCTACATTATGAATAATATTGTAACAGTTATTTAAAGGGTTTGCAAAGTTGGGTGCTGGCCACAGTGGATAAATAATTTTTTTGATATCTGAGATATTCTTCGACCAATTTTAGGTAGTATGAGTCTCCAGGCAGCACATCAGAATTTTAATGGAATATGCTGTTTTTGAAAAAGTAGGTAATAGCAATGCTTTATTTCTAAAATAATTACTGTTTTAATATTAGAATGCTATGCGTTAAATTGTTATATAATATTTGTCATTGAAAAACACTAGATGAACCTCTTAGAAATTTGGAGCTATGGGATGTGAAGAAGTGAGTACAATTGTTTTTCAGTGTTCTTCTGTAGGATCTTCAGTGTTTCTTCTAGTATTGTTCAGACCATAATTATCTACATTCTCAACATTATTATGGGAAAGGGTTTGGAGACTGCTATGTACCTTTGAAATATACTGATCAATCTCACACAATGTTGGAAGTCTTCTTTTCTATGTGCCAAATATGAAGTCAGGTTTAGTTGGAAATAAATCACTCATTTTTAAAAAAATTGAAGATAATTAAATGTGGCATTAAATATAGTGCTTTCTATTTTGTTTATAATGTTTCTTATGTAAGGAATTTAACTACATTGTCTGAGAAACACTTTTAACATCAGCTCTTAAGTAAAGGAACACACACAGACACACACAGACACACACACACACAGACACACACACAGACACACACACACACATGTACATATAATATATTAGTGTTTTGTCAATAAAAACTCACAGTTTGTAAGATAAATTTAATTTATTTTTGTATTTGCAAAAATAATAATTTATATAAAATTTCAGAAAAACACAGGAATAATAAATCAGTAGACTTAAAACTGACCAACTTTAAGATGGCAACTTAATACTGATAATTAAGATTTAAAGCGAATATTACAAATTTTATATATAAAAGATCATTTATCATGCATCATATTTTAAAGGTACAATAATATCAACAGTGCAAGTGTAATCAACCCAGCAGTTTTATTTCTGGATGCTGCAAACTGTTCAGGGCCAAAATTAGGCATTGTGACTTGTGGCTACTAGAACTACTCTTTCATTTCTACTTTTGATAACTTTCAAAGTAATTAATTTGTAAACTTGGATGTCAAAAGAATCATCAGGGTTTAATATTATGCATGACAATATTTTAAAATAAGCAAGCAATTTCAATTTAATTTGAGAGTTTAAGAATGCTAAAGTTGCATTTGTTCAGTCAGAAGTGTTTAAGCATTTCTGAACTTCTGAAGGGGCCATTTGTTTATGCAACCAGTGCCCATGTGGAAATAAAATATTACTATTGCATCTTTGAAAATTAAAATCTTACTTACTGAGCTTCAGAACTGTAGACATAGAAAAATAGTATATGACTCTCCATGTGTTACACAAGGTGGTACCACTGAAATATAACGGCAAACCATGCATGTGTAGAAAATTTGCTCCTGATCTTATATCCGTTTAGCTTAAAATTTTATTACAAGCTAAGGGTTAATGCAAAGATGGATACATTGTTTTCCTCTCATGTAAGTGAAGAATAAATAAATATTTATCAATAACTAAAACTGTCTAGAGAATGTCCATCTCTCAATATCCACTACTTGTGTGCATTAAGTCAACTTTCTATGTGAGCTATGGTGTTATATCCTGGTTTTGAGCTGCTTATGCTAAGTGAGGACCCTAAGGCACAGTCTCCTGTCCTTTAGATAGTTTACAAAAGTGAACTGAAACTTTAATTACATATTTGTCTCTTTAGTTATTGCCACTGGAAAAAGTTGTGACACAATATTGAATTTAATATATTGGCTAAAGTGAGTTGTTTTGGGGCTAGATATGTGGATTTCTCATAATGGTAATTTTGTTCTTCTGTATAAGGAGGGCCAGTCAACAGTGGATTGGCATTTTTATTTGAATCACTCTCTTATTTACAAGTGGAAATTTACTCAAAAAATCATAAACCCAGCAAATTAATTGCATAATTATTTGTTTTTTATTTTGTGATTCTGTGATTTGTTTTTTAAGATTCAAGCAAATACATCCTTGAATGAACTTTCCTTTAAAATATTTTTTTTTTGTCATACCATTTATGGGAGCTTTGGGTGTTAGCTTAAATGGTATGAAAAAATTAAACATTGGATTGAAATGGAGATAAATATTTTTAACATCTGTTTCCTTTTAAAATATGTTTTTTGGTCACTTAACAGTTTAAATAGACTTGTAAACTTTGGAATTAATAGACTGCAAGGTATATTCCTTTGGACAGATTGCTGCTTTCTCAATTCCATAGGGCCAGTATGACATTTCAAACACGGCTGATGTTTTTGAAATCCAGACTAATTCAAAGCCTGCCACTGTGTAAAATTATCACTTCATTCTCTCAGTAAATAAAGAATAGCAGAAGCCGGTGACTTCGGTAGCCAGAGCATGTCTTTCCACCATAGATTAAGTAGTAAGTGTGTATCACTCAACGGGCTTGTATGTTTAAATCTGAAATGTAATTAATTTAATAATCTCAGATATAGCAATATTTGGCATTCTGGAAAGGACACACTCTTTAAAGGTATTAGCATAAAGATAGCACATTTGTTTATTATGCTTCCAAATCAGGTCCTAGTATCTCTGCCACAGGTAACAATTGACTTTTCAGGCTTCAAGTTAATAGCCTTGTCTCTTGCTTGTAGAGATCAATATTAGTATTAATTAATCACCATTATCGGCACTAGGATCTGGTTCTATTTGTTGTTACATCAGCAAAATATCAATATAGAAAGTGGACTCTCTGATCGTCATGGCAACTTCATCTCTTGGGTCAAAGAAAGTTTATCTTATCAGTGCATAGAGAGTGGCAAACTGTTTAGGGATCTAGTTTGAACTCTAAGAACATTGATTTAGTTTTTGTTTGCTAGTAGAGGCTGAATTCCAATCACAAGGGATAGGTAAGATTTAAATATTAATGCCTAGAGGCTTGCCTGAGAGGGTGTTGCACCACCACTGTCAGCCTGTCTGCTTGAGGTAACAAAAGCTAGAGGCTTGTCTAGTCAGAATTATTCAAAGCTTTAGCAATATGTGTCTTTGAGAAGTACTTTTTAAATGAATATATGGCAATTATTAGGCAGGATGAGTTTGGGTCAAGATTTCCTATGTGAAAACGAAAGACAATTACTGTAGCTTCTTCAACCCTTCCTCTCTGCTCTTAATATGATGCCCACCACATCATAACAGTACCATCAAGAGCAGCTTTCCCTCACGACTAGCATAAGATAGTATGTCCAGGCTCTAATGCAGGAGAGATTTGCTGTGGGTTTTCAAATCAGAGGAAGGGATTTATCTGGGAATATTTTTAACATTAGCAAATATTTATTCTTAATAAAGAAAGGTCTGAACAGTGAGCCGAAAAGATTAGTGTCCTTAAAAAAAATTAGTGAACCATGGGTCCCCAAAACTATGAAATAAAATGCATGCTATCTTACTAAGAATATTAAAATATGTCAATTATTTACAATGAAATTTTTGAAAAAAAAATTCTGACCATTGTTAATTTTTGTGATTTATGTGTTGAAGAAAAGGGAATTCAGTGAAGAGACCTTAGGTTTTGAAGCAGTCCCTGGGATGCTCAAAACTATTAAGATTATGGGCACAAAATTAGTTTACATCTGAGAATGTAGGAAAATTATATACAAATCTTATGACCATGGAAAGTATAAAAACAAACCTTTAGGGCCTAATAGCTACAAACTTTACCACAGTATCAATCATTCCAGGCATTGCTCTCATAAAACTTAAAATCCACACGCTTTTAATAGATTACAAGGTAATATTAGTTTTATTTAATATTCTGATAATATCCTATATATATTAATATATTATATATTATTAATATTTATATATATAATGCAAACACAATGTCATTACTAGCATAATGTTTAATATAAAATAATGCTTTATTTCATCTGATCTTTTGCCACCTACTACTTACTTCTATGCTTATTTTTATTTAGTTGTGAATATGTTCCCTCTTTAAACTGCTAGAGGATGTTGAATGATTTTAACTTGTTTGCATAAGCAGGATTTTTGTACATGATAATGTGAGATTTACCATTAAACTCATAGATATTTGTAATGTAAGGGCTATTGTAAATATATGTACATATGTGTATACATATACATACATATATTTGCATAAGCATATATATGCAATCTTAATAGTCCATACAAAGCTGTAACACTTACCTAGCTTTTGTGAAAGCAACTTAGAAGCTATAATTTAATTTTTAAATGAATAATAAAATGAATCTTAACTTGGCTTCTATTAGATTTACCAGCATCACTTACCTGTTATATTTTTTATAAGTTCTTTTGAAGATATAGATTAATTTACATTTGAAAACTTTTGTTTGCATCTCTTTTTGAGAGTAAACATTTTTGCTTCTTAATATTGATATAATATCATACATGAGAGACTTTATAAACATAAATTAATTGACATATTTTCAGCAGTAATTATCTCTAAAATTATTTTATTTGTCACTTAATTTGAAAAAGTCTTTAAACCTGAATGAAGAATGGTCTACATAATTCAGAGCTGGAAGCTAATATTTATGCTTTATCTCCCATTATTCTGAAACTTCTGTCTTTTCATTTTCATATTTAATGCTCTTTACTGACATGTTTTTGGTGGGGGATGCATATTTGTTTTGCTGAGGCAGTGTTCTGAAATTATTGGAGCCTGTAGGGACCTCTAGAATTGAAAATTAAAAATACTTAAGTGACAAATATTCAAGTTGAAAGAGCACTCAACCCCTCTACAAGTATATATATATATGTATATATATGTGTGTGTATGTATGTATATATAGCCACTAATATAACTAAGTTTCAGGAACTATCAGGATATCAACTAAATATTGATTGTAAATAATCATTTGTTACCATCAGTATAGGCCATGTTCTCCTTGCTTACTAGATTTGTTTACCTAATTAGGAAAGTAGCTTTAAGCCTAATGATATAATTCAATTAAAATATATTATTCGTAACTAACTGGTGAAACTTGTGACACAGATCAGTCATGTTTGGATGTGAGATCTCATCCAGGACCTCACACAGGCTACCTAAGTGCTTTGTATTCAGTGCCATGTTGTAGATTGATTTTACCACATCTGTCATGCAAGACTCATTTTAACCATGTCTTTTGAAGTTCGTACAATGGTGCAGAAGGAATTCTTTTCAGATTTCAAGTGGGAATTTGTTTCTTTTTCTCTCAGGTGATAAATCCAAAACGTAAAAATGCTTTATATGATAAGACTTCTTGCTTGCTGAGTGCTAAGAAATCCAGTCAGGAAGGCAAGATGGCTCAAATTGTTTGCCAGCATGCCTGAAGACTAGAGTTTGATCTCTGGAACACACACACACACACACACAGTGGAAGGAGAGGACCAACTTCTGCAAGTTGTCTTCTGACATCCATATATGCCTCTTCACCTAATACAAAAATAAATAAATAAATAAATAAATAAATAAATAAATAAATAAATAAATATTTGTAAAGTCCAAAGGCACTTGCAATTAAGGAAAACATATAATTTAAGAACCTATTAATTTAGCGGGGCTTGTTTGATATGATTTTATTTCTGAAGGTACAAAATCTTTTCATGGTGTATAATTTTGTCCTTTGCAAATACTCCGTGCACTACTTCATAGGGCTACTCATAACTGCATGATTAAGATAAATGGTTAGGTGACTAAATTCTGTAGATCAATTTTATACTATTTTAAAATGCTTCTGAAAGTAGAGTATTGCTCAGTGAATAGATAAGCGAGCAACAAATGGCCGACATTGATTATTGATGGAAATCTTGTTTTTTATCATAAAAAATTTTGTTTTGAGTTCTAAGAAATAACTTAAAAGTTTAAGTAGTTGCTCCCCTGAAAGAAAAGAAGAAAAGGTTAGTAAGAAGATAGTAGATAGTAGTGAGTAGGTAGTAGTAAGAAGATACATGCTAAGTCACAGGTTTATCTCCACAAAATAGATGCATGTTCTATTCTCCTCACTTTGGAGCAGCAATTATGACACAGGCATTTACTTTGAATTCTGCACTTCAAAGTGCTAAACCGTTGTGATTTTACCTTATTTAAGTAGTTTATGTATGGGACTAAATTCTGTGGCAGGCCATTTCATGGTAGATCAGCTAACAAAGGTTTAGCAATAGCACTGAAGGTTGGAACATGCTCCCCCCGCCCCCCGCCTCTAGGACACTGTCAATACAAGCGCAGGCAAAGGCTCTAAATGTTTGGAATTTATTTTTCTTTGTTTAGGACAACAGTGTGATCATGACTTGGTGTTGTAATCATCTGTCAGTTCTTAGAGTGACATTTTCCAGTTCTCATTTTGATAGCCTATCTGCTTACTTCATAAAAAAAGCAGTCCGTTTTCCTGTGGTGGTTCTCTTATGCGTAAGTATGCTCGTACATTTTGGAAATATCGGGTCTCCCACAGACAAGTACAGACTCCGTGTGTAGGGGAGACTAGCCAGTAGAGGACTTGTGTTCATCTGAAATATGCAAGGGTTCATTTGCAAATATATTACGCTGGCGCTAAAAATACCACCCGCCCCTTAGCATTGTGCATCTCGGACAAACAGGCGCATATTGTGTCATGAAGTTGCTTAAGCTTCTGAAGTCAGGGCTACAACTGGGTCAGATGATAAGATGAGCACAACAGAGGAACGACGAGAGCGTCTGATAAAACCTGATTGATTGATGTCTGGCTTCCCCACCATCACAGGCAGTTGACAGTTAGTTTGGGATCAGATGATTTGGCTTTTGCGATAGAAGATGAGGCCCAGTGGGCTGGCCTGAAGGACAAAAAGGTCGCTTCCTGCACCGTGTCAAGTAATGTCGAGCTCCCACAAGGTGGGACAATATTAATATTTCATTGTTCTCCTTTGAGGTCTAGCTCTTAATATTTGACAACTGTTTAAAGGCATAGAGATTCAGTCCACCTACAGACATGTGTGACTATTTCCTTCTTCCATGAGATGGGATATTTTTATATAGTTCCTATTCTTGAGGATAAGGGCATATGTTTATTTGGCGTGTCACAGCTCATGCACTTTGCTATAATTAATATTTTATATATTTCATTTGATTTTAATTTTAAAGTGTTATAAAATATGGTGCTTAAATTGAATTAAATTTAATATTTGAATTATTGCTGGATAAATACGGGTTTCTTAGGAGAAAAACAACTGTCTAAGCTAACCTACATATTGAACTTTGTCTAGGTGCTTCCTATTATTCGTTGTGTGAAGCTGAAGTTAAAAATATTCTGCTACCAACATAGAGTTTGAAGGAACCTTAGTTCGCACAATAGAAGATCATTGTATATAGGCTCATGACTGTGATGTATTTTCAGGACATTAGTCCTCTTGATAATAGGATTACTAAAATGTTAACTTGTATTTTAATCATATAAAATGCATTCCTGACATGTATGAGAATCATTTACAAAATATACAGATTGTGAGTTCCTGCATTGTTCTGTAGTTTTTAATTCTAGAACTTGTGTGAGTTTGAAAGTAAGCAGTAAGGTTATATTTATTGGAAAGAAGGAAGGGACGAGCGTTGAATAGAGTGGGAGGAGGCAAGAAGGAAGGGAGAGAGTCATAATAGCTAATTCTAGAAAAAAATGTTTTCCAGGGTTAGGCATGAATGTTGATGCTTGTTGCAGAACTGGAATTTCCACTGCTGGGATGTAACTTTCGTGAAGGGAAGATTGCTACATGGAAGAAATCCTCTACCATGTACTGCTTTGTTGTCTGATATTTTAGGGTTGGTTTCCAAAGGACAACCAATTCCCAGCTAATACAGGAGAATTAAGAGCGGGATGATGGAGTTAAGATGGTGATGGATTGGCAATAGGACTTGTGGGGGAAAAACATAAAATTGCTTCTGTCCAAACCTGAATGGGTCCTCACTACACCTCCCCAGACTGATGCCCCTGCCAGTCCTGGTTAGCATATCTCCTAAAAAGTTTCTATCAGAAAACGGCCTGTTTTCTACTAAATACAGTTATGTGAAACAAAACAATCTATGTGTCTATACCTATATACATATATACATGCACACACACATATTAAGTTCACACATAGAGCTCATTAATGTATTGTTACATGCAGAGATAGTCAGGAAAGGTAAAGGGCTCAGAGGGACATGTAAAAACTTTTCAAACAATGATTCAAGAAAAAGAAGCACACCTTTAGTGATTTTACTGTGATGATCGCATTGCTGGTAGATGTCTTACCATATTGGTCCTTTTTGGCAGCTATTAAGAGCAAGTGTGTGTACTCCTTTAGGGAAAGGAGAATGGAAGTAGATTGTCTTAGCTTGATCTCTATACCAGTTACTGATGCATTTCTCAGTCATATAGTTACAATGATAATGCATTCGAGGCAGTACGATTAAAATGAATTCTGCTTTGAATAATCAACTCTTCATTTTTCTGTTTTTCTGTGTGCACACATTTCTTATAGATTTCCTGCCTCTACTTTCTTTATTATTTTTTCTTTTGATATTCTATCTTGTTATATAATACAAACTTTATACATGTATAATATATATTACGTATAATGTATAGCACTCATGATTTCAAATTTGTATTTAAAATAATTATTTATACTTTAAAAACTCAAGTTGGCAAAAAGATAATCATTGCATCATTCTATATGACAGTTCAAAAGCGGATTGTAAATGAAGCTGGGAAAAGTATTAAACTCTAGTGGTGCCGTTACCAGATGCCATAAAAATACAATGTATTGCTTGTGTATTTGTGTTGACAAATGTTGAAACAAAAATACTATGTAAGATTTGCATAAAAGTGTGATACAAAATTATGCATATACTAAAGTGTATCTAAATACATTGAGTATTCAGTAAAAGGTTGAAATATAGGACTATGATACCAATTCTAAAAATTGTCATCAGCTGTCATTAGCTGGAGAGTTGGGCTTCAAAGCTTGCTTAGAGTGAAATTTCATGATTCATCCTACAGCTTTAGGAGGGCCTTCTGAGGGAAAGTTGGGGAGTTTTGATGCAATGATTAGATATTTAGTTGTTTCTTGGTCTTTGTCAAATTTGAAGAAAGAACAGAGATATTTAGATATGGAATATCTCCAAGTCAGATCTCAGGAAATCTGTTTTCTTTAAATACTGATCAGCTCTAGAGTCTTTTTACTGGGAAATAATCTAGATATTGTGGGGGAACAAAACAGTTCATTGTTCTTATTGTCTGAAAAAATAATTGCTATTAAACATTAAATAAAGGGTTCTTTGCCTGGAACCCATAGGTTTTAGAGTCCCTGAGGACTTTCCAAACATTTTATAAAACTTTTTATATTCAAGAATTTTTCAAGGAAAACTTTCTTGGGTTTTAAAACATCACATTCACTCTAAATTGTGTGTACTATCTATGCTATCAGTTTTTGCAGTCTTATGGCAATCTTATGGAGGAGAGACAATTTTACCTTAAATGCCAAAATGATTTTTAAAAGATCTTTAATAATACCACCTTGCTGCTATGAACCTTCCAGTGTCCTCTGAAAGTTCTATCATCAGAGGAACATAAAGTATCACTATTCTACCCAGCATCTCTATAAGCAGCATCACTCTATTACACCTTATGGGTCTTCTCTCCTCGAGTCTTCCAAGATACCTCTTTTGGATTATTCCTCCCTTAGATTTCCGTATCTGGTTTATCATATGCCTCTCATATCATGAGTATGATCTCTTAGAATATGATCTTTTGTATCCTTTAAATTTTTTTTCTAAATAACCATCAGGCCCATTACTTTACTGTATTTTTACTGCATACACACACACACACACACACACATACACACACACACACAAATGCACAAGTTTTTATCCAGTATATGTTATAGCGTTAGTTAATTTTTAGTCACAATTATTTACCTTTACTTTTATGACACGTACTCAAGACAAGGAGGAAGAGTTAATGTTGGCTCACAGCTTGTGGATCCCATGAAAGCAGGAGCATCAGGCAGCTAGTCACACTGCATCCACAATCTGGAAGCAGAGTTGAAGCATAGTGCTCAGATCGCTTTTTGTTTTGTTGAGTCTGGAATTAAAAATGGGTTGATATTGCTCACAGTCAAGGTGAATCTCTCCTTTGTTAAATTTTTATGTAAACACCCTCACAGACCCACCAAGAAGTGTTTCATAATGACTCTAACTCCAGTCAAGCTGTTCATGAAGATTAACAGACGTTATATCTTGGCAAAATCAATACATTGACCAAAAGCAGAAATCATATTGCATAACATGGTATTGTCAAAATTTATTGAGCAGCTGATGAAAAAGGAAAAAATACAGCTGGAGAGCTGGCTTACGTTTCAAAGAACTTTCTATGCATGTTAGGAACTTTGGCCTCATCATTGCCGTACTTGATGGCCACTGCAAACTGTTAAATAAGTCTGATTACCATGTATTGAGTTTGCTTGGCAATCTCATCACCTCACCAAATTATCATTTCTAAAGAGTATGGAGCAAGGGGCTTGTGAGTTGACAGTAAGCTTCAGTTAACTTCCATTTTGTTAAATTTAACAATTATTGTTATCTCAAATTCAACTTTAGACCTTTTGTGCTATGGCCTAACTTTTACACTCAGACTTAATAACCCCACCATAGCTGATGTCTACAATAATCACCCTGCATTCAGTAGTTTGATATGAATATTTTATTGCGGCTAGCACAACACACGCAAAAACAGATGAACAGAGTGGTATCTTTTTAATTGAATCTGTTTGTGCTTAACTCATGAGATTGTCTTTGCTAGTAGCTTCCCGTTCGAAATTGGAAGCTATAGACCCATTAAATCTTTCTACAATATGTGTTGCCACCATTAGAAAGGTGCTGGCTGATGGATTCCTGATGATTGGGATTGATGGCTCAGAAGCAGCAGATGGATCTGACTGGTTCTGTTATCATGCAACCTCTCCTTCCATTTTCCCTGTGGGTTTCTGTGAAATTAACATGATAGAACTGACTCCACCCAGAGGTTACACAAAACTTCCTTTTAAATGGTTTGACTACCTCAGGGAAACCGGCTCCATTGCAGCACCAGTAAAACTATTTAATAAGGATGTTCCAAACCACGGATTCCGTGTAGGAATGAAATTAGAAGCTGTAGATCTCATGGAGCCACGGTTAATATGTGTAGCCACAGTTACTCGAATTATTCACCGTCTCTTGAGGATACATTTTGATGGTTGGGAAGAAGAGTATGACCAGTGGGTAGACTGTGAGTCCCCTGACCTCTATCCTGTAGGGTGGTGTCAGTTAACTGGATATCAACTACAGCCTCCAGCATCACAGTCATCAAGAGAAAGCCAATCAGCTTCTTCAAAACAGAAGAAAAAGGCTAAGTCTCAGCAATACAAAGGACATAAGAAAATGACCACGTCACAGCTGAAGGAGGAGCTGCTGGACTGCTGGACGGGGAGGACTATAGCTTCCTCCATGGAGCATCTGACCAGGAAAGCAATGGCTCTGCCACCGTCTACATCAAACAAGAGCCATGAGGCGACTCGGAAACCATGGGCAGGCGGGGCTGTTTACAGGACTGATTTGGAATCAGCCAGCTGTATAGCGGGCTATTCTATTGGGACATTTTGCTAAACACAGAAAAAAGTTCTAGCAAAAAAAAAACTAGCATTAGCCTAGTTTTTATAACCAACTATGGGGGACACATTTTCAGTAGCAAATGGGCCGATTGCTAGATAATGGGATTTCCAGTTGTTACACCTTCAATGGAACATGATAGGGAATTCCATAGCAATGAAAATTGTGCATATGCTCTTAGAACCAGAAATTCCATATATTCAACAGATACCCACACATGTGTGCTTGTTACCTCATGGTCTATAACAGTTCAAAATTAAAAATCATCTAAATATCCATTAATAGCAGATAGGCTGAATAAAATTAATCTTTGCCTTGCTCATGAACTATAAAACATCAAAGATTTGTTTCTGTGATAATATTGCAATCTATCAAAGATCCACGAATTAAAAAAGGAAAAATATTTGTATTGGAAAAAAGCATGAGCAGATAGGCTAGTACATATTTGTCTCTTATGAAAAGTTTCTGTAAAAAATGTGAAAAAGATCTATGTTTATCTCTTAAGAATCAGAGAATGAGTATGAAAAAGCACACAATTTTCCTTTCCACCGGAGGTGTTAATACTTAGTTTTAAGTTTCTTATAGTTTCATATGGTTACAGATTAATATCCGTAAGAAAGGCAAGGGGCACATATTGCCACACCTTTAGACATGATGCTGTTAATTCCTTGCAGTGGAGTTGAGAATATTAATTTCTTGGGGAAGAAAATAAGTATCTATTGCCAGGACAACTTGTGACTCATCTCCTTGGCTGTGTAGTTGTGAGGATAGAAAGGCTGCCCAGTGTTGGAAAGAACGAGAGGAAATAACTGATTAAAAAGAAATCAAGCTCTATCTAATTCCAACAATAGCATAGGGAGGAAGAAGCAGCCGTAAGGATAATTTTAGTCTTGTCTTTACTAAGCTTCCACGGGAATATAACAAAAGTAGGCCCTCAAGTGGAGATTAAATTCTCTTTTACTTTAG
The DNA here is from genome assembly GCF_000001635.26 of Mus musculus. NCBI lineage: Eukaryota > Metazoa > Chordata > Mammalia > Rodentia > Muridae > Mus > Mus musculus. The sequence continues at coordinate 40,672,106 of NC_000081.6, forward strand.
AAAAGGAAATAACACATTAAAAAGATTTGAAATATATTCCCCTTAAATGTATAGTATTTCTCTCCTCCCAGCATAGGTCATGGTCATGTAATTAACCTCATATTAATAGTATATGATCGTTAGGTTTTTAGATAAAACATCTTAAAATTCCCATGTAGTAATCTAGGCCCTATTTCACAAAGAGAAGTTCATTTCTATTATGTTGCTTTACGGACTTCAGAATTTTGTTCTGCTTCTTTCCAAATCATTATTCTTTCTCCAAATCTAGTATTTTCCTGCCAAGTGATTTCATGATGCTTTTCATTTTAATCCATATGTTTGTAAACAGATTATTTTAAAAAGGTTGGTTGAAACTGGTTCCAGGCCAAACATTTTAAGTGTGGTGCTCTTTTTAAAAAAATATTTTAAATTTGCACCTTAGAATGGATTTGTATCTTTCTCATGAGTTCTGGTGGGAAGTGCCAGCAGCAGAAGCAGGAAATGAGCTGGGGCATGGCCTGGGCGGGGCATGGTTTGGGCGGGGCATGGCCTGGGCGGAGCATGGCCTGGGCGGGGCATGGCCTGGGCGGGCAATGGCCTAACCCAGAGCCTCACTGAGACCTCAGAGAGCAGCAACGAAGGAAATGAGAAAGTGGCAATTCATAAATGCCACCTCAATCCGTCTGGTAATTATGATAGAAGGTAAAGAGAATTAAATATGGTGACTTAAATAATTTTAAGAGATGACACAAAGTTAGGATGGAAGTAACAATGTAGAATTGGGAGAAAATTACAAAATATTTGGTTCTCTCCATTGAAAGAACCTAGAATCTGGAAAAGCTGACGCATCTTGTTGAGTCTATTATATGTTAAGGACTTATAGCATTTAGGACTTTTATTTATTTATTTATTTATTTATTTGACACAAATATCCAAAACGGTCAGTTTTTTTTTCTCTCAGTTCATTCACATATACTCTGAACACTCTATATAGTATTGAAGATTTTATTATAGTTTTATATGTAGCCATCTGAGAATCTGTCAAGATGCTTGTTCTAGAAGGCATGTCCAACCTTTTGTTGCTGTGATGTGACATTTTTGTCTCCCAATTTCGTGCTTGGGAAACTATCCAGTCTATTTACTAATAAATGACATGCAAAAAAAAAAAAAAACTCAGAATGTTTTCAAGCAGTTTATATTTGTGTTGGTTACATTTGTGGCTATTATGGGAAGCACCTGGACCGATGGCCACAAGTTGAACATATATATATGAACAAATACTTGTAACATTTTGTGAGGACTTTATGCCCAGAGGGTACAATTTGGAAAGAAATGCATTGATTGCTTGAGATATGTCTTGCTGTCAAGAATTTTGGCTCCTGTGTGTCTTGCTGGTGTACCAGCCATCAACTGTTAAAAGCTTCAAGTGGTTTTCTTGATGATAAAGTTAGTGGTTAGTACTAAAAATAGACTCATACAGACTTACTGATAGGCCTTACAGGTTATATTATTGAAGATGATCTGGTTAAAATGACAAAGCCCAGATTATTTTACTAAATATCTGGGGTGAGTGGGCCTCATGGTTATTATTGTTACTAGAATTCACCTTCAGAATTGGGTGGCAATAATCCAAAGATATGTTCCTTCTCCTTAAAAACCCATGGAGTTCTGTGAGTCCTGATCTCTGATTATTCTAAAGAGATTTGAAAATGGTTTACTGAAAAACGAGGGTTTAGTTCAACTTATATATTAACTTTGAAGGCCCCAAACATGATAGTTTTCTATCAGACAGTATTTGCCAGGGTGTACTTTACAAAGTCCTTTTATGTATGTTCCTTTTTTGAGGAAGAGTGACTTATACAGCTGTGCCCTATGAGAGGTAGGCTATCAGTTTTCAAAGTCTACAACTTTGTATTGGAATTCGGACCCACTTCTTTTTACACTTGAGGAAATTATTTACTCTATGACTGAGTTTTCTCCATTAGTAAAGTAATGGTAATTAGAGGGATCTACATGATGGTGTTGAGAGTATTAAATGAATCATGTATGGCAAGAGTTTAGTGCAGTGTCAAGGCATGAATAAAACTTTTCTTTTAATTTTGGCATTTTTGAAAGTCGAGTCTGTGGAAAGAAATTGTTTTTCTGTGCTAGCAAATATCTCCAGATATTTGAACTATAATATTAAAGTTGTCCAGTTTCCCCTCTTAGTAAACAAATACTTAAACACAGTGTTTTTTATAATATTTTCTGGTTGCAGTAAATTTTATTACACAGTTCCTGCCAAACAAGCATTTGAATGATTTTCCCCCAGACAACCTTAGTGAATTTTTAAGAATAGTAAATAATAAACTGCCAAAGAGGAAAATATTTTTGAACATGAGTGAGGAATTCTACACAAAACAAGTTAACAGCCAAATTAATATATACTGCTGAAAAAAATATAGTTACAGAACAATGTTTATGAAAAGCTAGAAAATCTGTTACATTGTTTAATTTATTGGTATTAAATTTCAAATGGTGGGTACTTAACAAAGTATTCCAAAAACGCCTTGGGTATAGTAGTTGTTATAGGAAAAGTTAGTGGTGAGGTTTTCATTGTTTTGCCTTTCCAGCCAATTCTGGACGTAATATACAAAAGGTATTTGGGGGATATCTGAAAAGGTCATCAAAGGGACCAGTTGGTAGAAATGCATTTGGATGACCTGAACACATACTTGTTGTGTCTCTAAATCCCAGACATACTTTATTAGGACAATACAGCTGCTTTGCTATTTCTATCTCCTCATTATCAACACATTATGGTATGGCCTCTTCCCCTCACTTCCAGTGCCAAGAATTTGGCAGGGACACTATGTTAGCAAGTCGGAGCCTGGGGGTGGAGAGCAACAGCTTTGTACAGCTGCAAGGCAAGGGGAGAATTTTTTTTTTCAAAGTTGTGCTACTGGATTAAGATTGATAATGGTCATCTTTTAGTCTGGAATAATTTGAAAAATACCACAGCTTCTCGGGTTTCTAGGGACACTCAGGGAAGCTTCTACTTGTTCTAGTCTACGTTCACATATTTTGTAGAACTTGTCTAAAAATCTCAACACATAAAATTATCCTCTGTTCTTTTCCCTTCCAATCATCTCAATTTTATGGAAATTCAAATGAGATAATGGAATGTCTTACCCCTGGGCCTTGTTTCAAAGATTGTATGGTCAAATCCACCATGCAACAACAAAACCAATGCAATGTACCACACCACGTTTTATGGACGTGTGAGCGACCTCATTTGCTGGGCACAGTCAGGCCTCTGATAACATCGCAGCAAGGACACTGAAGTGAAATCTTTCTCTTTTCAATGTTCACTCTGGTTTTACTTTATTTATTTATTTTTTTATGTGGTGAAATGAAAAAAAAATCAGACTATGACATACAATGCAAGTCTTGTGAATGTACTAAACACTTTATAAGTTTTCACATGATTTTTCTAGAAATATGAATCCTTAAATCCTAATCATCTAATCAGAACTGGAAATGAGGAGTCACGAAGTACACTCTGTACTTTGTTAAGAAGTTTAAAAATAACCTCAAATTAAATTTTTCTATAGTATTTATTTTTCAGATCATACAGATTATCCTTTTAGAACTCTCTGAAAGTACTCTCCAATATACTGTGTTCTCATAAAAAAGTTGATGTCAAAAAAATTGCAGGCCTCACCTCTACACACAGAACTACAGGCCGAGAGAAGGGGAAACAGTGCTTTCTATGGAAGAGCTCACCAGGTGATTATGTGATAGCAAATGGTCAGCTCTGAAAACATACACACACATGACACCAGACAGACTGAATAAGTAGTATTTCTGCATTTGGAAATATAATGTACACGCACACATGTGTATGTATTTAACAACAAGCAGTGAGAAAATAGGCCAGGCATTTAAAGGAGAGGGAAGGGGTACAAACAGTTTGGAAAAAGTAAATGGCAAATGACGTAATCACAATTCCAAAGAAATGGTAAACATTAAAGAAAAGGCACCTTCTTATTTATCACTCTTCCTTCTGATACTTATGATATAGCAAGTTAGCTAGGTCCGTCCCTTTCTCTCCACATAGGATGAAACTAGATAAGGATCCACTTTCATATCAATACTATGTAAGAATGATACTTACCTTTTACTAAGTTTGAGTTAGAGCTATCCAAAACATGACTGAGACAACTAAAATTCAGCAAAGACAAGTTTATCAATAGCATCAAAAATTCGGAAATGTAGAAATGTATACATAGACACCGTATTTTAGAATATTGCTTTTTTTAGTTACAAAAACATATCAGTCTATATGGTGTTTTTGTTTATGCATATTGTTTTATTCAAAGAACACTAAAGGATTTAAATCCAAGTGACTTCACATGGACTGAGAGCTGACTGAAGTTACAAATGGGAGGTATCTGTCCATAGCTTGATTCAAGGGTAAAATATATTACCTTTATGCCACCCTGTAGGCCAGGCAAATCACAGGTGAGTGGAGACTCCTCTGAGCACCATGTTTCCTTGATGTGTTCCTCACTCTAGAGAAGTGGAAGTGTTGTCTCAAAAGTCAAAGGCATCTTATTTTAGGGTTACAGTGCTGGACCATGGGGGAGCAACTTGAAATTTCATTACAGGTAGAAAAAAGATGAGCTCTCTCAGTGTGAGGGATTGGTAAATGAAAGTACTTTGTTACTGTCAGAATTAATACATGGATAAAAATCTGTGTTTTCCAGGCTCTTACAACATTTTTTGTATGCTTTCTTTATTTTTAAAAGTAGTTTTTATGTTATTTTTGCACTATTAACATTTTACACTTATGACATTTCTGCCCCTCACTGCCGACACCAAACAATAGAATTGCTTCAATTAAGAAATAGAACATCAGCCTCTGGCATCTTATTCTGTTGTTCCATCTATTTGCTAGGGAGAATTCATTTGTTTCTTAATTAAGAAAAACACCAATAGCATGAAAAATCTGCTTTATGGTACCTGAATGGTAATTAGGCTAAAGGTAAAAAAGAAACAGGCACATACATTCCAATAGCAGCCAAAATGAACTTGAGCTGATAAAAATGAACTATACTCCCTTTGCATAAATGGAGGCTGAGAGAAGTGTACAGTCATTATGGCTAAGACAATATGCAAACTATCTTCAAAGAAATCAAATTGCTAGAGTGTTTTCATTTGCATGTATTAACTATTAACATAATGAGGAGAAGTGACACTGGACCCGGGTTGTGTGTCTGCTAGGATTGATAATTCAACTACATCTGCAAACTGACGCCCAAACCCCACACTAGGAGGTAGATCAGACTCCAACTCTGCAGTGTGGGCTAAAACAATCTACAGCATGTGAACCTCTCTGTAGCATTGGGCTTAGCATCTCCTTTGTTCTCATGACACCTCTGTCTTTTGTGTGCCATCTCTTTCTGTTTGTATATTTTCTAAATAATGGTCTTCCCATGCAAAGATCTTTACTTTGAAGTTTAAAGGAGTGAACTTATATGAAACTTCCTGTTTTCCTTCAGCACCACTTTCCATGCTATGAGCTATGAGGAAGGACCATATAATGCAGGTTTTACATAACCGTGGTGTTACATCAAGATCTAGTGGAGAATTTAAAATTTGGATATTTTTGTTTATTTATTCCAAGCCCATATAAATGTATGTTTTCCTATTCTTCGCAAATTTAAATATAGGAAAAAGGAAATAAGCATTATTGATCTCTTATGTCCTGTGCTCTGTGCAAAAAGAATACATTTATTAAGATGACTCCATAATGCACATAATGTACTTTGATCATTTTCATCTTCTAGTACCCTCTGTCAACCCCTTCTAACTCTTAGTGAAAAATACTCTTCTTAGAAAAATGGAATTAGGTTTAGTCTCACAGTTGGATAACATTTACTGTCTGGCAATCATATACATTTCTAATTTTGAGAGACGATAATGCCAAAAAGTAATCTTTGATATTTGAATTCTAACATTCCCTTTCTTAAATAATAAATTATAACAAAATAAAATATAATAAGATAAAAGCTCTGATGTTGGAGCTGGACAAAACAAATAGAAGGAAAGGAATCATAGACCCACTTGCTTGCATACCCAGAAATCCCATAAAAACAGTAAACTGAAAAACATAATATATAGTAGAGGCTCTGGAATAGACCTTCGGAGACCCTGTACCTGATGATTCAGTCTCTGCATCAACATGAGCACTGTTTATGTTGAATTAGAGGGTGTTCTTAAACACAGAATGGAGCTTACTACCAAGACCAAGAAATCCACTTAATTTTGTTATAATTTTTGTACACATATTGATGTGTCTTACTAAGAATGAGTACTTCTAATTAATACTGTATTTTGTACAATTTTATTCATTTGGTTAACAAAAGTACTACGGTCCTCCATACATTACCTTCACTATCCAAAGCTCAGAGATAAGTGTTGCAAAAGAAAGGTCCTCTCTTTGTGCTGATGGGAATTAGCATTCTAACTGTGTACAGCAGGCCATGAGTGTAGGAGCAAAGTGAGCACACACAGTGTGAGTTCACACTAATGTTTTACACGAAAATCACACATGTTAATGTGACAGAGAATAGCTGTTCTGGTCATCTTCAAGTTGTAACTTTAACCAGTCTGGTGGGAACTAGAACAGATTTTCATGCTTGTTTCTGTTGGAAGGGAGCTAGAAAGTGAATAAAAGTCCTTTAAAAATGATGGAAGACTTTAAGTTTGTTTATATACTGGATTATGTTGATGGATTTCCATATATTGAACCATCCCTGCATCCCTGGGATGAAACCTACTTGTTCAGGATGGATGATTGTTTTGATGTGTTCTTGGATTCAATTAGCTAGAACTTTATTGAGGATTTTTGCATTGATATTCATAAGGGAAATTGGTCTGAAGTTCTTTATCTTTGTTGGGTCTTTTTGTGGTTTAGGTATCAGAGTAATTGTGGCTTCATAGAATGAATTTGGTACAGTACCTTCTGTTTCTATTTTGTGGAATAGTTTGTGAAGAACTGGGATTAGATCTTCTTTGAAGGTATGATAGAACTCTGCACTAAACCCATCTGGTCCTGGACTTTTTTTGGTTGGGAGACTATTAATGACTGCTTCTATTTCCTTAGGGGATATAGGACTGTTTAGATCATTAACCTGATCTTGATTTAAATTTGGTACCTGGTATCTATCTGTCTAGAAACTTGTCCATTTCATCCAGGTTCTCCAGTTTTGTTGAGTATAGCCTTTTCTTGTTAGATGCGGAGAAAGCATTTGACAAAATCCAACACCATTCATGATAAAAGTCTTGGAAAGATCAGGAATTCAAGGCCCATACCTAACCATGATAAAAAGCAATCTACAGCAAACCAGTAGCCAACATCAAAGAAAATGGTGAAAAGCTGGAAGCAATCCCACTAAAATCAGGGACTAGACAAGGCTGCCCACTTTCTCCCTACCTATTCAACATTGTACTTGAAGTCCTAGCCAGAGCAATTCGACAACAAAAGGAGATACAAATTGGAAAGGAATTAGTCAAAATATCACTTTTTGCAGATAATATGATAGTATATATAAGTGACCCTAAAAATTCCATCAGAGAACTCCTAAAACTGATAAACAACATCAATGAAGTAGCTGGATATAAAATTAACTCAAATAAGTCAATGGCCTTTCTGTACACAAAGGATAAACAGGATGAGAAAGAAATTAGTTAAACAACACCCTTCTCAATAGTCACAAATAATATAAAATACCTTGGTGTGACTCTAGCTAAGGAACTGAAAGATTTGTATGATAAGAACTTCAAGTCTCTGAAGAAAGAAATTAAAGAAGATCTCAGAAGATGGAAAGATCTCCCATGCTCATGGATTGGCAGGATCAATATAGTAAAAATGGCTATCTTGCCAAAAGCAATCTACAGATTCAATGCAATCCCCATCAAAATTCCAACTCAATTCTTCAACGAATTAGAAAGAACCATTTGCAAATTCATCTGGAATAACAAAAAACCTAGGATAGCAAAATCTCTTCTCAAGGATAAAAGAATCTCTGGTGGAATCACCATGCCTGACCTAAAGCTGTACTACAGAGCAATTGTGATTAAAAACTGCATGATACTGGTATAGCACCAGACAAGTAGACCAATGGAATAGAATTGAAAACCCAGAAATGAACCCACACACCTATGGTCACTTGATCTTTGACAAGGGAGCAAAGAACCATCCAGTGGAAAAAAGACAGCATTTTAAACAAATGGTGCTGGCACAACTGGCGGTTATCATGTAGAAGAATGCAAATTGATCCATTCCTATCTCCTTGTACTAAGGTCAAATCTAAGTGGATTAAGGAACTCCACATAAAACCAGAGACACTGAAACTTATAGAGGATAAAGTAGGGAAAACCCTTGAAGATATGGGTACAGGGGAAAATTCCTGAATAGAACAGCAATGGCTTGTGCTGTCAGATCTAGAATCAACAAATGGGACCTCATAAAATTGCAAAGCTTCTGCAAGGCAAAAGACACTGTCAATAAGACAAAAAGACCACCAACAGATTGGGAAAGGGTCTTTACCTATCCTAAATCAGATAGGGGACTAATATCCAATATATATAAAGAACTCAAGAAGGTGGACTCCAGAAAGTCAAATAACCTCATTAAAAATGGGGCTCAGAGCTAAACAAAGAATTCTCACCTGAGAAATACCGAATGGCAGAGAAGCACCTGAAAAAATGTTTAACATCCTTAATCATCAGGGAAATGCAAATCAAAATATCCCTGAGATTCCATCTCACACCAGTCAGAACGGCTAAAATCAAAAATTCAGGTGACAGCAGATGCTGGTGAGGATGTGAAGAAAGAGGAACACTCCTCCATTGCTGGAGGGATTGCAAGCTTGTACAACCACTCTGGAAATCAGTCTGGTGGTTCATCAGAAAATTGGACATAGTACTACTGGAAGATTCCGCAATACCTTTCCTGGGCATATATCCAGAAGATGTCCCAACCAGTAAAAAGGACACATGCTCCAGTATGTTCATAGCAGCCTCATTTATAATAGCCAGAAGGTGGAAAGAACCCAGATGCCCCTCGATAGAGGAATGGATACCGAAAATGTGGTGCATTTACATAATGGAGTACTACTCAGCTATTGAAAAGAATGAATTTATGAAATTCCTAGGCAAATGGATGGACCTGGAGGGCATCATCCTGAGTGAGGTAACCCAATCACAAAAGTACTCGCACAATATGTACTCACTGATAAGTGAATATTAGCCCAGAAACTTAGAATACCCAAGATACAAGATACAATTTGCTAAATGCGTGAAACTCAATAAGAATGAAGACCAAAGTGTGGACACTTTGCTCCTTCTTAGAATTGGGAACAAAACAACCATGGAAGGAGTTACAGAGATAAAGTTTTGGAGCTGAGACGAAAGGATGGACCTTCTAGAGACTGCCATATCTGGGGATCCATCCCATAATCAGCTTCCAAACGCTGACGCCAGTGCCTACACTAGCAAGATTTTGCTGAAAGGACCCAGATATGGCTGTCTCATGTGAAACTATACTGGCGCCTGCCAAACACAGAAGGGGATGCTCACAGTCAGCTATTGGATGTATCACAGGGCCCCCAATGGAGGAGCTAGAGAAAGTTCCCAAGGAGCTGAAGGGATCTGCAATCCTATAGGTGGAACAACAGTATGAACTAACCAATTCCCCCCACCCCATCCCCACCCTCCACCCAGAGCCCTTGTCTCTAGCTGCATATGAATCAGAAGATGGCCTAGTTGGCCATCAGTGGAAAGAGAGGCCCATTGGTCTTGAAAACTTTATATGCCTCAGTACTGGGGAATGCCAGGGCCAAGAAGTGGGAGTGGGTGGCTAGGGGAGTGTGTGGGGGAGTGTGTGAGGGACTTTTGGAATAGCATTGTAAATGTAAACGAAATAAATACCCAATTTTAAAAAAATGATGGAAGACAGCTTTGCAGACACCACAGTCGCTTTTTGCTGCTTGCAGCCACGGTCAACCCCACGTTGTTCTTTGACATCATGGCCGATGAAGAGCCCTTGGGCTGCATCTTCTTCGAGCTGTTTGCAGACAATGTTCCAAAGACAGCAGAAAACTTTCGTGCTCTGAGCACTGGAGAGAAAGGATTGGGCTATAAGGGTTCTTCTTTTTACAGAATTATTCCAGGATTCATGTGCCAGGGTGGTGACTTCACATTCCATAATCGCACTGGCGGAAGGTCCATCTACAGAGAGAAATCTGAGGATGAGAACTTCATCTTGAAGCACTTAGATCATGGCATCTTGCCCATGGCAAATACTGGACCAAACGCAAATGGTTCCCAGTTTTTAAATCTGCACTGTTAAAGCTGAATGGCTGGATGGCAAGCATGTGGTTTTGGGAAGGGGAAAGAAGGCATGAACATTGTGGAAGCCATAGAGCATTCTGGGTCCAGGAATAGTGAGACCAGCAAGAAGATCACCATTTCCAACTGTGTATAACTCTAATTTCTTTTGACTTGCAGATTTTTTACCCATCAAACCATTCCTTCTGTAGCTCAGGAGATCTCCCCTACCCCATCTGCTCGCAATATCCTGTAATCTCTGCTCTCACTGAAGTCCTTTGGTTTCCATGTTTTCCTCATTCCCCTTCAAGTCTAGCTGGATTGCAAAGTTAAGTCTATGATTATGAATAAAAAATAAAGAAGAAAAAGTGATGGAAACACTGTTAGTGGTAAGCTGCAAAATTTTCTCAAAAATTCTGATCTGCACAACCCTTCCGAATCCAAGATGGAGAATGTTATCTTATGAGTCACTCAGAGGATGGAGAGCAATGTTGAGGACTAATGGACTTTGTGGACAAACTCAATGACCAGGTGTCAAAAATGGTGTCAGGTTTGAGTGTCATATTGTTACTAAATGGATATAAAACATATCTTCATAGAGTTTCTGTTCTAGAAGAGAAATAGTTTTTTTTTTTCAAAATGGTTGTATTTCAGAGAAAATAAGTCCAGTTGTTTAATCACTCAGATATATTATTTATACAAATAATATCTTCATAAATACTTATAATTCATTAATCTATATGAATATTTTAACAAAAAAATCATAACTACATTAGTTTATTCCATTAGTTTATTCTTACCATGGTTGATGATTTATATCAAAAAGTAAACAATATTGTATTATACTATATGTGGTATTGTTGATGTTGTGTTATTGCTGCAATATTATCGATATAATTTTTGTTATTGCATTGTAATGTGACTATATATGTTAGTAATGTTAATATTAATATTATAAAATATTGATATAAGTCAATATGTTAATAATATATTATACATTGATATATACCACAATGATATTAATATTATATATTAATAATATAATGATATAATAGTATAATAGTATAATATAGATATTAATATAGACAAATAGTAGAGTTGATATAGTCTGATATGTTCATATGTATATATTTTTTTCTTTTAATAGATAGCATATCATTAAGTGGTTACTTGGGAAATTTTATTAGTGATCGTCCTTTGAGTATTAGAATACTGGTTATATAATTGACAGTTGAGGATTGGAACTGAATTAAATTCACCTTATTTCTTTTTTAAATAGTATGCAATACCACTTAATGAGATACTATCATGATTTACTCTAAGCTATTACTATCATTTTCTCTGTGTGTTTACTCAAGGAGTACAAGCTAAACAAATCAGCCCTAGAGAAAAGCCTGAAGAACCACAAGAGGAGGGCATGGTTTATTCGTTACATTTGCTTGTGCTAAAAGAATAGGACTTGCTTTCTTTGATGCATTGTTTTGATTACATGTTTAAACTGTTTTTGTTTATTTTTCTGTTTAAACTATTGTTTATTTTTCTATTTAAAATCAGTAATATGAGGTAGTCCATCTCTGAGAATGTTTGAGTAAATTATGTGCAATGCCTAATGTCCTAATCCTTCCTAAATAGTTTCACACACTGAGGACTACATATTCAACCATATAAGAATATGGAGGTCTTCCATAGACTTAGGGTTGTATCATAATGCAAAACGCATATAGGACAACTTCAAAATCTCCTTGGTCTTTCAGTTTAAAGACTATTGAAATTCCAAAGTCTAAATTCTTTTCCAAGATTCTCTTAATTGTAGCCTCCTATAAAATCAAAAGCCAAATCATATGATTCCAAAAGGCATTTGCACAGAAAATACAATTCCAAGAGGATAAAGCAAATACTGGACTAAACAAGACGGAAAACTAGCAAATCCTGTAGCTCTAAGTCTCATGTCAAAGAGTTTAGATAGCTTTTTCTTTACTGCTTCGCTGCATACAACATACTTCTCTCTCTTGGGCTGCTGGGTCCACTCCCTCTATCTTTCCTTGGCAGATATCCCATGACTCTGTCACTTCTAACATCTTGGGGCCTTCAATGGTTTCCGTTTTACTGCTTCAGCACTGGGCTCTCAGGGCCTCATGCAGAGATTCCCCTGCCTCAAGCATGGCTGGCCTCAGGGATTCTTTTTTTAGGAAAATGTGAAGCCCCTTTACTCATGTGTCCTTCATGTCTCTAAAGCCAGAACCCTGTGGACAACACTGTCTCTGTCTCCTGCCCACTTAGAGTGCATCCTGGCCTTTGGAATCTCACTTGCAGGGTTTTAGTTTGCTGCTCTTTAGAAGCAGAAAATTCCTTCAGCATTTTCTTCTTACTAGCTGGAAACTTACCTGGATTTTGTCTTACCCTGAGAGAACACTCTGTTTATTTCAACTAGATCAAGCTTCTACTTAGTATTTTTTTCTCTTTCAGTCAAACCTTGGCCCCAACATTAAATTCTCTGGCTCTCTTTCTTTCTCTTTAAACTATACATTTTGAATTTCTCTCTGCACAATTGGTCTTTATTTTTCATTGTAGGCTTGTATAAGAGTGGATAGTAATAAACATGTTACAGAGTAAATGTTAGGCTCTCTTGAAATCTTCATTAAAAAATATTAGTCCATTATTTTTCAACTTAACCTCAGGCAAATTCTTATGGCAAGTTAAGAAAGCAGCTACATTCTTTGTCGAAATACCACGGTTACTAATATTGTCCTGTCTGAAATCTCTTGAGATCGGCCTAAATAGTGCATGAATATTGCTCTCAGCACTACTGTCTTCCAAGCTCCTACTAAGATGGTCCAGTCTATATTATGTTTGCTTATAGCATTCAACTCCTTTTTTAGTCTAAAGTAATAAACTCTTACATATTTTTAAAAACAAGAAACAAACAAAACAAACATCCCCCCAAATGGTCTGATATGTCATAGCAGTGTCTATTCTCTAGTGCCACTTCTATCTTAGTTACTTTTCTATTGCTGTTATATAAACCATGGCCAAGGCAATTTATAAAAGAAAGCATTTAATTGAAGTTACCGTTTCATGGAATTATAGCTCATTGTTGCAGAGCAGGAGTATGACAGCATGAACAGCTGAGAACTCATATCTTTTTCTCCAAGCAAGATGCAAAGAGTACCATAGGAATTGCTTCAGTCTTTTGAAACCTCAAAGCCTGACCCATCTAGTGAAGCCACACCTCCAAATCCTTCCCAAATATTTCTACAAACTAGAACTGCGTATTCAAACATATGAGTCTATGATGTAACTCTTATTCAAATAAACACGAGTATTTAATTTTGTAGATTTATGCTTTATTAAATACCACAGGAAGGGAAAATGCAAGGAAATGTCCAAGAAGGAGTTTCTGTAAACTGGGACTCTTCTTTGGAACTTAAATTAAGTCTGACTCTGTAGTGTTACACAGTAGTTACAGCCAATCACACCTTGAGTATTTTATTCAACATATGAAAACAGTCTGATGACAAAAGGGAGAGATGGAAAGACCTTGGAATATTCATTAAAATAAAAAGAAAACTCTGGGTTTATTATAAGAGAACTGCTTTTATATTAGATGATCTCAGATAGAAAAATACATTAGTTTTCTTATTTGGAGTTCCAAAGAAGCAGTCATAAAAGGTGTTCTGTACCTACTGAGAATAAATGTGTACTCAGCACTAGTAGACATTATTTGCTTTTCAAAGTGTAACAAAAACCTTTTATAGAATAGAACAGTACCTATTGTGCAAAATATGCAAAAACAAATATGGGGAAAATATCTGGTATAGAGAGGTCTTAATTTAGTAATATGGCTACTCTGCTTGGATTACAGACATACCCTTAGTACACACCTTTAATCCCAAACAATGAAAGTAAAACTAGTTTCTAGAAGTAAGCACCCATGTTTGAAAGGAATGTCTAATTGAGTGGCAAACAAAGTGAAGACTCAGAGAAAGATTTGGCAGACTAGAATATGTGCCCAGCTCTCACTAGAAATGGAAGGTACATGAGGGGCATTGCAAAGAGAGGAAGAAGGCAGTTTTAGACAGAGAGTTTTGCAGAGACAAGTTGACGAGAGAACAAGCTTGAGAATGGGTATCAGCTAGAAGATTAGAACAGATTTTTTTTTTTAGAGTTAGTATGAAGCCAAGCAGAGCAATTCAGCCAGAGGCCAGGAGAAGACAGATGGAATCAGTCAGATTAGAGGGGAGTTTGAGCCAGAACAGCTGAGTTGAACCAGTCAGCCAGAGTTCTGTAAGAACAAGAAAGGGTGAGCTTATTCAGAAGTAAGATTCAGAGGCCGAAAGCATTCTCGGACTAGATAAGCTTGTACAGAGGCTAGAAGGTAGCACTACTAGGCTTAGGTGAGCAGAATGAGGCAGTAAGCCTTGGATTCCACAGTTAATACAGGAAAGTAAAAGTTACTGTAACAGTCTAAGAAGCAAGAGGAAGAGAAGGACTAAAGAGATGGAGAGTAAAGCAGATGCTAGTTTCCTGGATGGTTTCTTAGCTTAGATGGGACCAGCATATGTTGACCACAGGAAGTTCAAGAAGTTGATTGGTACTTATATACCCTGCACTTATTGTTAGTTTTCAGCAACAACTTTCCTGGAAGCTACGCGTGCTCAACTGCTGAAGTTCTCTCATTAATCTCCTTATGCCTCGAGAGCAGCTGAAGCAATATGCATAAGTGCCTCACACTGTGTAATGCACACAAAGTTGAGATTTTTCAATCATAGTTGAGGAAAATGGCTATGCCCTGTTAAGGCTCTCCTCCCATACATTTCAATGGCCACAGGCATTGTGTGGACCTTGGTATGGGTAAACTATGCTATGAATAGAACTGCCATAATCTTAATTTCCAAGTCAAATGAGATTTCTTTAAGTATAAAATACACTTGCACACATACCTAACAAATATGTATTCTCAAAAAAGAATTTTGAAATGTGTAAACTTCAGGTTCGTATGACCTAGGATGTATTTATGTGAGGATCGTTTATGGCTCATTTGCTCATAGCATGATCTAGTTTGCCACGGAGAGATGGGGCTAGAAAGAAATAGACTGAAGTGATGATTCTTGTTCTTTATATAAATATGACTTTTTTTTTTTTTTACAATAAAAAGAGGTAAGGTGAGGGACATTATCACAAGCTTGATTATTTACGTGAAGAAATAATGCCGATATTTTACATGCCACATTTTTACAACTTTATATGTATATGGAATTTTTTTGTTATTTAAAAAAATGATTACTTTAACAATGAGGAAATTAGATCAAAAGTGGCAATGATACCTCAGATCTAATATCATTCTATTCTGGTGTAACCTAAAATGTGTATGCTAATATTATCCTTATGGTAAATACAGAAAGGTCATGTTATTGTGTGCATCTTACTGGTTATGAAAGTATATGGTAATTTTATTTTTACATTTTACTAATAAATTCACTTTGATGTCACAATCTAAACCCTTTATAACATCAAATCCAGTCAGCCCTGCTGATAAGCGTTCAGGCTCTAAAAAGAATTCTTCTTTTGTTAATCATGAATGATAGCTTACCAAAAAGTCTTTCAGATATTCAAGAGCTCCCCTATCTTACATACATCTTGATTCTCTTTGTCTATTTTATCAACACATGATTGATTCAGTCTTCTGAAGGCACATGTTTGTACCATGATTCTCTATGCTTACTTCTCTAACTTACTGAGGTTGCCTGTGACTTCTCACAGAATGCACCTTGGATGAGTGCCGTGAATATTTTCATATGCGGTAGAACTGTCTCCTCTACTCACGGAAGCTTCTTCTCTATGTGCTACACAAGCTGAGAGGTGATAGGCTTATATCTCTACTAAATAGACTGGCTCTACCAGGAAAACTGCTGCCCAGCTTGTTCAAGCACAGGTGGCATGGAAGAGAGTAACAGATCTAGTCTGGTTCCCTTCTTTGGGTTTCTATAATTGAGACTGGTATAATAGAGAGGTTGGCAGAGCAAAAGTCCTGAAATAATATTGCTATAATATGAATGCTTTGTGTGTTGAAACATGTACATATGTTTCAGACTCTCCATGGGTCATTCTGTCACTTCATGGATTATTGGTTCTAGTAAATTTAATTATTGCAATAACGTGCATATTTCTAACTATTCTTTTTTCTCTGATTTACTTTTTGTGTGGGAGGGACTGGGGCTTGAAACCAGGAACTTGAAAATGCCAGGTAAGTACTCTACTGCTGAGCTGCATATCTACATGTTCCTCTGATTTTAATGTTTAACCTTTTCAACACATATTTAATGTGCAGGTATATTGCCACCCAAATTACCAAGAGCTTAGATTATTCCTTTTGAACTCACAATGAAAAGATAGACAGAAAATATTTTTATGGTATAGGTTAATTCTTGACATATTTTCTTACACATGTGCTTCAAATTAATTCAAAGAGAACGCAACAAGTATTTGCTTCCTTCAGTCCAAATATTCATAGATATCAGTGATAGACACCTAAAGTAACTGTATTTAAATGCTACATAGTGCTTCTAGAAAATTAAAAAACAAAACCAAAAATCTTGTTGTGACCCTTCCTAGAACTAGTAAATCTGTTAGTTACTTCATATGTATCTAACTTCTTTTTCTTATAATAGGCATCAATATGATCTGTTTTTAATGCAGAGTAGGTAGAGTTAATCCATTTTCAAAACATTGTTTTGGGTTACAATACAATGAATAGAGCCCCACTTTTCAGTTGGTTTGGAAAATTTAGTTTCATTCCTCCATTTTACTGTGGAGTAAATATTGATAAATGGAAGGGTGCAACCATGAATGAAATAGAGTCATGCAGGTGGAAGAAAGTACCCCCTCCTAAGTACAGTGAGAAAAGCCAATGCTAGTCTATCATGAGACCCATCATTCTTGCCCTCACTTGGATTTTCGTCTATAGAAACTAGATGTAGCTGGAGTGTTGCATAATGAAATGCCAGAGATGCATGAATTAGAGATTCTCTTGAAGAGCCACAAGAATTATAAGTCTGGAGGCTTTTGTTTGACAAGCTGAGTGATGTTAAGTGCTCTTGAATCATTTGAAAAACTCTTCTGCATCAGATGGAAAAATGTTCACAATATAATTACATATCTTTTGCAGAACATGTTCTATCTAGATGTAACCATTCTTTCAAGTTAAAACATCTAATTTACCTATGACGAATTAATAGTCTATATGGATAATAGGATTCCTAGGCATTGATATCAACAATCAATGCCTTGCCTTTTTATAGATTATGAAATTTAGCTGAGTGTTGGTGTAGGCTCATGCTACCTTACATTTATTATGTGAAGTTAATAAGATAGGTCCAAAAACTTAATGGAAAATTGCATATTCAATACAAACTGTATAAAAACTAATTCAGGGCCTCAGTTCAGTGTATTCTGTTTGTCTTGTCACCAAGAGGTTATGTTTCAAATACAATGACTAAAGGTTATAACACTTATTAGTATGTAGCAGGTAGAGGAGAGAGTGAGGGGCAGGCTTAATGAACAGTGACCCGTACAACCCCAAACATGTCATGTGACACACCCCTGCTTCATTCAGAGTCATGGCACATGTCAGAGGGCCCTGCCCTATCAGAGAGGTAGTTTGAGCAATTTCCATTCCATTATGTTTTCTTACTGCTTTGCTTTAATGCTCACTCCAGTTTATTCATGTCTTTAAATTTCAAATTATGCATTTGTCTTTATCATTCATTTTTTGAAGAAAGCTATTAAAGCCCTTAAATAGGCTTACCATTTTAAGAATAACAGCAAAGAAAAGTTATACAAGGACAACATCCTAAAGGTGATGTGTGGGTCATAGGCTATTCCAATAAATTATCTTAACACAGCTACATGCATCAACCTTCTTTAATTGTGAGAACATTGAGAAGTTTCATTGTTTGAGTGAATGATATTTAAAATATGGGTGCAGTATCAGCTGATTAAGAATCAAGTTGCAGCTGCTCGTTTTTATGCAGTTGGTTAGTTTTATAGATCCTCCGAAGTCACATGAGTCTGTGAAGTTTAAGAAAACAACAACATATTGGAAAGATAGTATTAAGGGAGTATTTGTTATTTCTATTAGTTTAATATTGAATATTCCTTATTTTACTTTGTAATATATTATTTTATTTAATGAAGGCATTGACATGAGAAGCCAGGAATTTGGTGGAGTGTTTTGCCATATTTCTCATTATTGCTAGCTATAATCAAAATGCTGTTTGTTTCTTTGTTTTGTCCATTACTTGTTTGTCTTTGACCTTTTCTGTGGTGTCAAGGTGAACTAAAACTCCAGGCTATTGTTTATTTTATGCAGTTTTCCCCATTCATTTTGTATTTAAAAGAAGTGTTACTTAGTCTAGTGAAGAGAGGCATATTGCCAGTTAATGTGTGCTGTGTCTGTGAGGTAAGGATGCAAAAGCACCCTTTATGTTTGTACATTTATCTTCTGTCTATTGTTTTAAGGGCAGTGTGTGTCAGTGGTAGGGGAGGGTGGTGGCAATAGTGAACTAATAGAGATATTAGTAGAAAATTCTTCTTAGATAATTCATTTGGAAACAGCAAGTAAACATGCCCCCTTTGTATTAGGTAAGTAAAAAGATAATTAGGATTTGGATTTTCATCTGTAAGTTTTAAATCTCAAATTGTTTAATTTTTTTCTTCTAAATGATTATGAGATTGAATAGTACACACTACTTGACCCAGGGTTGTGAGTTCTCGTGTGATCCACGTAGATAATGGAGTATTTCCTTTCTACTTATAAAGCATTTTCAAAAGGTTTGTAAATATTTGTTTCTCGGGGATCCATTTATCTTCTTTCTCAGTTACAAAGAACTGCTATATGGTTATGGAAAAAGATGATAAATGAGCTCTAGTAGCTTGGGTTTAAATTGCCCAACTACACTTTGGCCTATTGTTTGGTAGACATGCAAAGTCTCTGTCTGCATTAATGCGAACTGATTATTTAATGGCAGGATTTTGAAGTGAGAGTCAGTCAGTCGTGTGTTCTCATGGCTTTTATTTTCCCATAGCTAGATCCATATGAAAATGCAGTAGTATAAGAAAGAAAAATACCTGGAAGACGTTCCTTTTCAAAGGAATGTCCAGGACTTCAGCTCCTCAATTCCCACTCTGTGGAGAGAGCTTGGCTAATGTGCTCTGTAATTGTATACAAACCTTGTGACAAAGAAAATGGCAACAAAACCCATCTGCTCTTTGGAATTGTCCTGCTCAATTCATGGAATGCACCATGAGGAGTTTTGATTAATTGAACTTAACTGATGTTTATTCAGAAACCCTGTTTAATACAACTTTTTTCTAAAATTCTCAATGAGTAGTTTATTCTCATCTTTTAAAGAACATAACAAATGTAGGATAATTAAACTCCTTTTGAATTTCTCTATTTAAAACTTCATTACATATACTGTTTAGCTACTGTTTAATATATATATATATTAAACAGATCTTACATATAGGTAATAAACTGCACTGTTTATCCTTTCACACGCATATATTTTTGTGTGTTCACATTATTTTATCTGCTTATAAAAAAGAAATATTTCCAATTTACACGTGGTTTTCTTAATTTTTCATTTCCACTCTGCAGTTTCTCATCCAACATGCTGCTATTTGTTTAGAGAATCTAGTGTAAGGCATTTGGATAGGATCCAATTTGTTGCCTACAGTTAGTGTCTACATTATGGAATGCAATCATTGAATTGATTAGTGCAAAACAGGCTTTAGACTCTTTGAGATAAAAGTGAAGAAGGAGAAGATGAAGAAACAAAATACAGATTTGAAATTGGAAATTTAGAATTCATTTTCACAATGAAATTTATCAATTCTACCATCTTCAGAAATATTACTTTATCAAGGATGAGGTGAGGGCTGGATGACCATGGAAATGAGCCATGGTTGGCGCCTTAGTATTATCCAGAACAGTGTATTACACCACCAGCAGCATGCTTGAGCTTTGAAATGAGAGAGTATTATAGAAACATTAAGAAATTTAGCTTAAGGTAAAAGTGTAGAAGAGACAGATTTCATGAACATTGTCAAGATGCAACCATGAGAGATAGAAACTAATGTGTAAAATTTGAACAGGAGTGATGTGATCAAACAATAACCTCAGGGACTGTACTAAAACGATTCTATTGTATAATGATTATTTTCTGGGCCATGGTTGGATCTAGAGATGGAAAAAGACCTAGCAGTTATGGGGGAAATTTGTCCTAGGAGATCTAGGCATCAGAAAGAAATTGAAGAGCCCTCTTTAAGGTTGTCTTCCTTCCTTCCTTCCTTCCTTCCTTCCTTCCTTCCTTCCTTCCTTCCTTCCTTCTTTCCTTCCTTCCTTCTCTTTTGTTGTCGAGCAATAAAAAACAAAAATCCAAGGATGATTATTTATATCATTAAAGGGAGAGAGTACCTCAGTATAAAATCAAAGAGTATTGACTTGAATCTAGGGTTGACAGTTGGATAAAATGGAAGATTATTGATAGGAAGCAAGGAGAGACTAGTGTTCCTGTGGAGATGGGAGGGACAACATGGGCAGCAACTCTAATTTCTTATGGGTCTTGAGCAGAGGGAAAATGGTTACCTCTACTTTAGTATTTTTTTCACCCACATTTCAGCTCAATTCTTGTTGCTCTTTAGAGGGTCAAAGCTGAAGCATGTTTATTTAATGTACAGATTACAACATTTGGTTGTACTTCAAATTAGTGGAATACACTATTAGGCTATTTGGATACAAATTCAAGTGGATACATGAAAGTTCTCCTGGAAATTTTTCAGCAGGATAAGAACTAACAGAAAATTGTGTTCATTTTAGGGATTGAACTTGACTCATACAGAACATTTCAAATGTGAGTAATGAAATCTGGGAAGTTTCATAGAAACATATACTTTTCCTTTTGAACCAAATATTGTTATTCTTTATCACATATATTCAAAAGTGTTGTAATGTAAAGATATGGAGAAAATTCTTTCTTTGAATATAAATTTCCTAATTTATGTCAAAGAAACAATTTAAATATTTAATTAGAGGCTATTTTTTTAACTAAAAGTGTTCCTTGTTTACAATCATATCAGCATTCCTTGGTAATATTTTAGAAATGAAGGTTTCTACACTAAAGTTGAAGAATAAAGATTCACAATCTTGGTGTAAGGCTTTAGCACAGTTTTAGAATACCATTTTCTTAAATTCCATCTTTAGAAACAAACACACACATACACACACACACACACACACACACACACACACACACACATCATAATCTTGAGGACTGGGTCTCAGATTTTACTGTTTGTATTATGGAGTTAGGAAGTATGATTTGAACAATATCTTATCACATCTAAGTAGTTCTTCATATCCTAAACTTTGTTCATCAAGTTTCAGATTAAACTTCAGATATAGAGTAGAGTCATAATGACTTTTATGTTCTTGGACAGTTTCACTGTCACTTAAAGAGTATGAAATTTTAATTCTGTACCTGTAATAGAAGCTTCATTTGACGAATTTTAAATACCTCATGAAATTTTGCTTCTTTCTTTCATTATATGAGTTAAAGTTTGCACTTACTAGATAATGACATTCTAAATGATAATTTGGATTATTAGCAGGAGTTCTTCAGTACATTTTAAAAAACAAAATTAATGGTATTTATGACATTGACAACATAGGTGCCAAAATAATTTTATCACTAGGGAAATGTGTGTTTGTAGTTAAAAGCCAAATTTAGGCATTACTTATTTATTTATTTTTGTTTTTCACTTCTTTTAAAGTTAGCTAAAAGCTACAAGGTTTTCTTTTTTTTGCCATGTTTCTTTTACTTTTATTGTATCATCAATTAAATATGCTTTGGTATCATGCTTGAACAGACATAAAAGAGTAAGACACTAAATTGTGCTTTGGAGGTACCCTTTCTTACACAGTCTACATAAATAATCTTCCTCTTCCTCTTCCTCCTCCTCCTCCTCCTCCTCCTCCTCCTCATTCTCGTCCTCTTCCTTGTCCTCCTCCTCCTTGTCCTTTGAGACATGGTCTTTCTTTTAAGTAGCTCTTGCTGTCCTGAAACTTGCTATTTATACCAGGATGGCCTTGAACTCACAGGGGTCGATCAGCATCTCCATTTCAAGTGCTGCAATTATAGGCATGTGCCACTACACCCGTATCGGTCTCCATGAATCTTGCCATGAAGATCAAGTTTTAGCCAATGTTGAAGATGTATTTCCCTCTGCAACAGATGTAGACCGGCACAGACACCATAGCCAATCAAAATACGGCGTTGTGGCATGCAGTTCTAATAAATGAATTGATAAAATACTCCTACATCTAAAGCTAGGAAATATTGAGGATAGAGGGTGAAAAGGTAGCAAAAACTAGGCTCTAGGCGTTTGCTATGAGATTTTAATCTCTTAGTTATATCAGAATTACATCTATGAAATATGACAAACTGCTCAAATGTGAGTTGAAAAGGCTGGCACCAATCAATGGTCATATATGAGAAAAAGATGGGTAACAGCCCATGTAGCCTCAACTCTATACAAAGAACTGTTGACAGTTGAAGAAGCTGGGAGTGGGAGAAGTGAACTCTTCCAGGAAGAGATCACAATTGGTTGCCAGGTACCAAAGAGTCAGGCCTTAAACATTATATATATGCAATAACAAATAGTATAAAAACCAGCTATGAATTTGAAGGGAAAGAAGGAGGGATATATTGGAAGGATTGGAAGGGAAAGGATTAAGTTCCATTAGAGGGGAGATTTTACTTTCTTATTTCTGGAGCTGATACAATGGTATGTAGAGATAATCTCTTGTAATAAATGGAAACATCAACTGTCAATAAAAAGCTGATTGGCCAATGAGCTGAGTCATGATTGAAGTGAGATATCCGATACAGAGCGGGAAAGGGATTCAGTGGAAATTGGTGTAGAGATTTACCCCAATCACTAAAGATGATTGTATGAAACTGAGGACCAGGTTTCCAGACATGGGTCATGACTTAGAATTAAATAAATTGTTAATTAAGATATTAGCTAACTGGGGAACAGAGCTAAAGATATTGGCATTTATCCAAATATAAAATGTCTAAGCATTGGTATTTCTGGGTACAAAATGGCCAGGTGGAAAAGCAGGAGGCTACATTTAACTACAATGTTAAGCAGTAGTAGTCAGCCAACAGTCATTGGTAGATAATAATATCTAAGTGGCTAGAAGCAGAAATTAACTAGCAGCAGCAAATATATGTATGTTATGCTTGTGAACAGAATTTACAACAAAGGCCTGCATTGGAACTCATTTTATCTGACTTTATATTGTGCAGTAATTAGAAGTATTTAGACTTATTTATTCTATTTCATGTATAGGGTATTTTGCCTGCACATATACATACATAGGCCACAAAAGAATATCAAGTCGCCTGGAACTAGAGTTACAGATGGTTGTGAGCCACCAGCTAGATGCTGGGAACTGAATTCAGGTTCTCAGAAAGAACTGAAAGTCCTCTTTACTACTGAGCTTTCTTTACAGCACAGCACTGAAATTTTAAAAAGTATTTTTAAAGGACTGGCTTTTTTAATGTTTAATTTTGAGGAAGAGCCCATCTGTAGTTGTTGGTTTTTATTGACTTGAACTTTTATATATTTTAAATCATTAACAAAGTGTGGCTTAATTACACAAGGCTTCCTGAAGTGCTGAGATGTGACAGCAACCTGGTGTCACCCACCTGCTTCCTAGACTACTGTGTTCAGATCAGCACTGCTTTCAGCAGACAAGTAGGAGACAAACTTCAATGGAAAATACTCATGGTAGGCTAGTTCATGATGCTGAGAACCGCTTAAGGATGCTAATCTAACATTTTTTTTTTATACCAAGAAATGTGATTAAGATATGTTAAATGGAAATCTATACAAAACCAGTGAAATTGTTAAAATATTCAAATATGCCATATTGTCACAAGACAACACTGAGTTGCACCAAAATCAGCAATGGAACAGCTGTGCTTTAAAGGACAGTATTTTGAATGTCACTTGACAATTTGCTTTCAATTAGAAGTAATTTACAGGAAGATGCCCACAAGCTAATCTTTACAGGATAATTAAGTTCCATTTTCTTTACTTTTAATTAAAAAGCAGAAAAGATTTAGCTGATCCATAAAAAATGTTCTGTTTAAACATTCATCAGACTTCACACTCTTTTTTTGTTATTTGTTGTAGCAGATGTTATCAAAAGTGCAGTCTGCTCTGTTTTAAACCAGCGTATTTGGAAAGTGAGACATGAGTTGCGGCAGGCATGTACTCGTGAGGTATGGTCATTCAACATCTGTATGTTCAGGGGGGATAAACAACACTGGCGGTGCAGACGGCAACGGTGCTCTGTCTGGGGCCTTTAACCGTGGGCGAGAAGTGCTTGCAGTGAAACAGGAAGCCGGGAAACTTTTGAATTTTGAACATTTGCCCAAAATGTAACAATACGCTTTATAAACGGGGAATTTGAATTCAAAACATTTAACGTGTCTCTAGATCAATGTTTGATTGTAACTCTGATAATAAAAATCGTACACAAAGTGATCATAAATTTTCAACGGAATTGAAAAGAGAGCTTTTATGCTTTGTTGTTATTTAAAAATGCTTTTCTCCGCAACTACCCACTTGGGGCACTATTCTTTTGCTTTTATTTGGTAAAATGATATTTGTCGTTAGGTTCCTTTGAAGCACTGGTTTTATAAACCACGATTAGCCTGTGCCATCTTTAACTGATGGCTGCTGAAAGTGTAACTTTATCTACTCTCTAGTCATAAGCTGAAGGTGGAAATTTTCACCCCAGATCCTTTAGGAAACAGTTCTTTGGTCCAGTCTGATGGCATTTTCTTCTTCTGATTTTTCTTTTTCTTTTTTCTTTTCCTTTTTTTTTTGCCTGGGGCAATTAATAAACCTATTCATGTTGGATGTGATAGTTGTGCTTTTTTGAGATACATAAAATTTCTATTGTGAATAAACTTAGGTCATAGTCTATGTGAAAATGTCGCTGTGATAATCCCATCCACTGTCCTTTTCTGAAACAAACTTGGCGCTCATCTTCTTGCTCTATGTGGACCAAAGATCTAAAGATGCTGTGACATTTACTTCTCTGGCTTGATTTTCTGATTAATTTCTCAAAAGCTAAGTGCCTTTGCTGGGTGGATTTCCATGCTATGCCAGCATGCCCAAAGGCACTGGATCAGTGTGGTGTAGGTGACAGTAACGTGTAAGAACTGCTGTTTGTTTCAGCACATGCTAAAATTTTAGGTAGGAGCCTAATTATAATAATCACAATGTATTCATTTAAATGAAGCATGTGTCGGGACATGTAAAGCCATTGGGTTTTGTAATGAACTGTGAAAACGCTTGCATCTCTTACTGCAAGGATAACACCAGGGAAAGATGAAGCAGGCCCGTCCCCCTCCTACCTACTTTCCTCTTTTGCAGTCAACACCTGGTCTGATTACATCTTTTTGAACTATGACAGCTGCACTGTGAAGTTCTTATTTGGAAATTTTTATGGAAGAGAATAACAAATAAACTGGAAACTTTACTTTTGGGAAAGTCTACTTTTTCTGGTCCACCTATAAGTCACATTTATTTTAGCCAAGTATACTGCAGTTATATTTCATACTACTGTGATCTCCTTTGATTTCCTGGGTTTCAGGTGAAAAAGAATTTGTGAGGGGCAGACCGATGCCCAGGTCTTTGTGGTACTGGGGATATATTGGCACTCTTAGAAATGTTTGCTCTGGCCATTGCATTGGTTTGTGAATGTGAACGGCCAAGCATCTTTTAGTATGTTTTAAACACTGAGATAGAAAGAAAATATAGTCTGCAGAGTGAGTTCCAGGACAGCCAGGGCTACACAGAGAAACCCTGTCTCAAAAAACAAAAACAAAAACAAAAGAAAAAGAAAAAGAAAAAGAAAGAAAGAAAAAGAAAAGAAAGAAAATGTAGATGCAGTGATGTCTGATACATTATATACATTTTACCAAATTATTTCTCATTTTCTTTTTCTGCAAAATCAAAACTGGTTGTGGAAAAAATGTGTAATTGTGTGGATTTTCATCTTCTTATGGCCTTGCTTTCTAGGTAACTAGGTGATTTGAGTACTGCATATTGTATTTGCCTCACAAACAGCATGTAGAAATGCTACACACACACACACACACACACACACACACACACACACACACACACACTACAGAATTGTCTCCTATTTGTCATGTTTTCTTCCTTCTATTGCTGGATGGTGGCGTACTCTTCTCCTGCACTTTTGACTACTGTACTTTTAGAAGAAAACTATATATTGCTTTCCCCAGTGCATTTGTATTTCCTCCATGATCTTGGATTCAAATGAGCTACATTACTTCCCTTCCTCAGTTATACCCGACTAAAGGTGACTGCCAGCACGGTGTTGTCATTTCTTGGTCTCGGTGGCTGCCATTACTTAATTCAGGTTCTACTGCACTGTGTATTTGTTTGATTTTTGTTTGTTGTTTTTTTCCTGAAATGTTTCTCTTCTGGCCATTCTTCAGCCCTGACTCCAGGGTGGTGGTATGTTTATATCTGGTCCCTGTCTCTTTCCTACTTTTTTTTTTTTTGGTATTTTTTTATTAGATATTTTCTTTATTTACATTTCAAATACTATCCTGAAAGTTCCCTATACCCTCCCCCTACCCTGCTCCCCTACCCACCAACTCCCACTTCTTGGTCCTGGCATTCCCCTGTACTGAGGCAAATAAAGTTTGCAGGACCTAGGGGCCTCTCTTCCCAATGATGGCCGACTAGGCCATCTTCTGCTACATATGCAGCTAGAGACATGAGCTCTGGGGGTACTGGTTAGCTCATATTGTTGTTCCTACTTTATTTGATGGTCTTCTTCGTTTACATCTTTGCCATTGAAAATGTTCAAGGGTGTTCCCTGGCCTGCCAAAAGTTTTTCCAGTATTGTTACGATCCACAGGAGAAATTATTCCATTTTATATTGCTATTGCAAAAGTAGTGTTGGGAAATTTGACCCTGAAAAATATACCATTACATATATGCTACCCTTGTCTACCAATAGAGCATCTAAACATTTTTCAAATGGGAAAAAAGTATTCTTGTGAAATTTTCTACTCAGTATATAGACCTAGTTCCCTATATTGTAGGCATTTGTTTTGTCTTATCTGACTTACAAACTAGACAATAAATTAGAAATTCATGTGTCATGTTATCAATATATTGAGGAAAATTATTGAAAATTTTCTCCCATACTTAAAGCAAGTTTTCTTTTGTTTGTTTGTAGTGACAGTTGGAAATTATGTTCCGTGCTTGGTTTTTTTTTTTTTTTTTTTTGAATAATTTTCTGGCACTTAAAAAAATACACATTTTCTTTTAAAAATGATTACAACCAACTTGAAGATAAGTGGAGATAACTCATCAGTATTTAAGAGGTATCATTTCCATTTTCAATAAGTCATTTGGGAAGCTAATATGTGACTAAAGGGACAGACTTGTAAGTCATCCATCTCCTAACCACACAGTGATGGAGGCTCCCTGCCACTGCCTGTACTGGATTCAGCGGAGCCTTTGCATATTTATAATTACCCTGCCATAAATAGTTTGCAACTTGACCATAGCATTTTGCCACTCTATTAGAATGAGGCAGAAGGTCCAACTTAAAAGCAAAATCCTTAATGAATTTAACAAAATTAAGCAAAGAGCTTTAGGTTACAGGAGCAGAGTTAATGGATTCAGCTGTTCTTTACTTTCACTTCAACCAACAAATTCTGCATTCGATTTTCCAGATGTGAACCTTGTTAAATTAAAATGGAGTGAAATTAATTTTGTAAAACTGTTATATCACCCTTGGAGATAATTGGAGATAACCTAGTGTGTCGAAAACCAGAGCTTGGAAATCAGTATTTGTAGGCTTGGTTTTTCTGGAACCATGTTACAAAAGGATTCCAAGGTCCCATTTTAATGAATATTTCTACACTTTTGCGAGGCCTCTTTTATGTGACATTGCTGTCACCAGAATTGAATTGTGGCAGGGCCAGTTCCACACCTAGAGTGAGGGTAGAGCAGTGCAGCAGTGTGTTTAGTGTGTACGCCACAGCCCTCAGCATTCTCTGGAAGCTGGTGGCCAAATCACATTTGTTTCTCTTACTCAGATCAGCCAACATATTCCACATGGGTGTGGGCAAGAAAGTGTGAAGTCCATTCTAACCTGAAGAGCTGCTAATCTGAGAGTCCCATACTTACTAACAATATCCAGCAAACTCTCAACTCTCCAATTACATATTCTAAAGATATCCCCCAATTTCTTACCCATCGTCATACACTGCAGACTGTCCAGCTGAATAGAAAGTATTTATGATCCATTGCCTCAAGATGCTTGTCTGTTTCCTGAAAAGATCCAGTTGAACAGGTTCAAATATAAATAGGAGATTCAGATTGCTGGATGAAGCATGCAGAGTCTTGGTTTTTCTCTGGGCAGTGAAAGGATTTTTCACTCCTCTATTCCTCCAACAAGCAAACACAGCCGAAGTGAACCCTGTCCAGGCCCTACTTTGGCACTGAGATGCGTTTTTTTGTTTTGTTTTGTTTTTGTTTGTTTGTTTGTTTGTTTGCTTTGCATTGTGATTTTGGCTCATGCCTCTGTTCTTTCACTATGCAGGGAACAATCTGCAAAATGAGTCAGATTTTAGATTCTTTGAACTTAATCAGGCAGATTTTTCCTATGGGACAAAGATTGTTAATCTCTCTACCAAGCTGTTGATTGTTTCTACACACTTAGCAGTTTGCTAAGTGAGATGTGGCCATGTTACTGTCCGATATACCAATGAGTATTTAAAAGCGATGGGAGCATTTCTTAAACTCCACTTTCTACTGTTTTTACCTGCAGGTGCCAGGTATATACTGGTGTCATCAGCAGGGTCACTTAAATACCCTGTCTTAGTGCCATTTAAAAAATGTTTAAGTTTAAAAATGCACCTTGGCTAGGTGTGGGACTTTGCACCCGCCTCTTCTCTTCAAGCTTGTAACTTTCCTGGCTTGAGTTTGCAAAGATCTTGCAGATGCTGCCTGGAGGAGCTATTGGCAACTGAGGTCTGCTGGAAGATAAGTCAGTTTTCCCTAGGAATGTAGTAGCTACTATTAAGCAGGAGATGCTGCAGAAAAAGGCTACCCATCAAAGAATATGTAAGCAGAACAAGTTGGATGTGATAGGTTAACATGAAAAATAAGAGGACACAAAGTTGAGTAGTTAAAGGATGGGAAGTAGGGTGGGAAGGGGGTTGGGGAAGGGGGTAAATATAATATAAATGTATGAAATTTTCAAAAATATATATACATATATTATATGACACACACATACACACTCTTATACACACATATATGCTATACTAAATTATACACATAAACTCTTATTTAAAAATATAAATTCTTAGAACAGTGCCTTTATAAATTAGAAACTTGACTATAATAGGTTTCATACATACAACATGTAATCATTAAAAATTTTTGTATGGGTTATAGAACATTTATGATGAGCTTTTCATCTCTCAATTTATTACAGTTAAGACAAATATAATTTGAAGGATCCTGAAAATAAAATCATTTTAGACTTCATTTTTCAAATGCAGATTTGGGTAATAGAATTTCACTTGCCGTGCATTTTTACTAACTCCTTAAGCTGAGAGAACCTCGAAAGTACAATAATTACACTGTGTTGTCACAGTGCTCTTTGGATCAGGGCGACTGAGTCCATATTTTAAGTCTATTACCGATTGTATTGGATTTGTGTAATGCCTGGTACCTCCCAAAGAGTTACAATGCCCTGGAGGCTTATTACTATTAGCAATCTCAGAGATCCTGAGTGGATAGAGGGCGCCTCATTTAGAAGGACCCAGACTCTACTTCATCTTATTTGTTATTGCTTACTATTGATTATATCAACTTATTTTCAATTTTATTGACATTACTCAAGTGTTCATTTGCATTGAAGGTTGAAGAGGGAAGATTTACCGACACAGAACAGTGGCTTTAAATAAGAGCTTCCCTCAGTAATTAATAAACATAAGGAAACTGAGTGTACAACTTGGGAATGGAGAACTTAACAAACTTCTTTGTCATGTTCACTCTGTGTGCCCCTTAGCCTAAAGGAACTCATTTACTTGAGTGATACACAGGATTTTATACAGATTCCTTTTGGATGGTGGCAAGGAGGCAAGAACAGAGTCTGAGCTCACAAATCAAAGCTTTGTTTTATCACCCTTGGTTCATCCGTGCAACTATTGGTTTTATTATCCAGCAATATTTCCAGAGGTAACAACAGTTCTAGCCAGAGCTCTGGAAATGCTAGGGCAGTGGGAGTATAAATGAGAACTCAGGCTAATACTTTTCTTCTTGCTTTGTGCTTATATCAAAGGATATACAAAACTGTTTAAGAAGGAATATGTTCCTCCATTGATCATTCCTCAAATAAAAGAATTGGAAACTTTCAGGCTGTTTGAATACCACCTTTCCTAAAAGCACTATTAGCTCTTCCTCAGCAATTTATTTGATAAACACCTAAGTGATCATTGTCTCCATTTTATGTCATGTCTCCACTGACAGCATCAGTTGATTCTCTTTTCCTTCATTCCTGCTTGACACCTAAATATGATTTTATTTTGTCCCGTGTGCCACTATTCAACAAATCATAAACAGCTTCTAAAATACCATTGATATGTGGCATTAAGTTGAAGCCATTGTCAATTGATTTTGGTTTTGCATTTTGTAAAAGTTTCAATCTTGTACTTTTAAACTTTCAGCAAAGAAAGAAAGGAATTCAGCATTCATCAGTTACCCAGTATGTACCCAATACTGTGCGACATACAATGTAGCTTGTATCAGATTGGCCCTGCCCTGATGATCTGGATGATCCTCAAAGCCAGATCTGCATGACACCTGGGTCCATGATGTTTCTATCAGGGGAGACTGCCTCTTACTGTGAATCCATGTGCCAATGTTTGTGTGAGGTACGGTCATAAATGACACTCTTTCTGCTTTTCAGAAAGATATAGAGGAGATGTCCTTTTAGAGCTACAGAGCTATATGGGCTATTTGATATTGGGACAAATGCATTCTCTATTCTTCCATACTCAGATAAGTTAATTTACAAATATGCATTATCATGTATAGTTTGCAGGGTATACAGGTTGTCTTTTGAAAAATGTATTAAAGCTTTTATACAATTAGAAAATGGTGGAAAAAAGGAAAGAGGGTTTGTTGTAAGTTGCAGATAAGTCCAGTGAGAGCCAAAGCCAATTCCTATGTAAGTATCTTAGCTTTAATTCAGGATTCTTAGTAATGGCAACCTCTATTTGTATGTTGTTATGGACACTCACAGTGGGCTGATACTCTGATATATATCACAGTATTTGCATATCGAGTACACTAAGTATACCGAGATAATATCTATATTAATTGGTAGGAACAGCAGTCTCCATATTTTAAGATTCACAAAGCTCTGTTTATGTTCAGTTTTGAATACATGATTGTTAAGTAAAAGTATGCATGAAATTATAGGTGATTCTGTTCAGATAAAATAGCCCCTGTCACATTGTCTGATTGCACAGACATAGATTTTCTGTATTAACATAGTGTCTCTGTGCAAGAATTAGTTGACTTGGGAAGTAGAGAATTAATATAATTTAGACATGTAAAAACTAGTAGGTCAAGAAATAGGGCAATTAAATCTGATTTACAGCAAGTAGGAGTGAAAAGTTTACAGTCTGAAATTAATTATGTGAGTTTGTGTTTAAGTTACAATCAGGAAGGAAGTTTCATAGAAGAGAGAGAGATTCAGCAGAATTTTGTACATGCCCATCCCAACTACTAATTAGAGATATTATTTTTAACCAATGGGTCAGAGTCCATTTAGACTGAAACACTACACTTCTATTGAAATGCCTGAAAATTAAACTTTATGTGTTCAAACGTATCAAATTAGTACTTTACTTTGGATACTTTAGAATCCAATGATTGTGCTGATCTTGATATTCCTTCCTATGTATTCATGTTGCAAGGTACAGGAGAGACAGGGACTCTGTTCCACAGGGTTGTCAAAGATGTGTGCTTTGGGCCAGATCATGTGTGAAAGAATGAAAATCTTCAGTCAGCAAAATTTTAAAGAGATTTTTTTTCCTATTTCTCCAGACAGTAACCTTCAGGAATGCCATCTATTTCTTGTGCAGGATATCCTGACGTTTCCCTCTGAAATTCTCTCTGAAATTCTGAGGTCTTGCCGTGTTAATCTTCAGCGTTTAGGGCACTGACACTGATTTCATTCTGCTTCTTGCTCAGCCCTTCCTTTCTCTCGCTCTTCATGCCATGCCACGGATAGTTTCCATTAAGCTTCTATTTATTTCCAGGACACTGGAATTTTAGTTTGCTCCGTCACTAGTACAGGAAGGGTCTTCCCTGACTATTCCTAGTGTACTAGTACTTGGGATGAAGCTCGGCCTACAGAGAGCAATGATCAATAAAGGGCTAGAAATCTGGGATGCCATTGCTAACAGTATGCTTGGTGAAATCTTCCAGTGAATGGCCAGCTTCTATTAAGGTAGCAAGTTGAAGGAATAAATTCCATTGCCCATACTCTATTTGGATAGTAAAAGTAAGTAATTTGGGACAATCACCATC
The DNA here is from genome assembly GCF_000001635.26 of Mus musculus. Taxonomy (NCBI): domain Eukaryota; kingdom Metazoa; phylum Chordata; class Mammalia; order Rodentia; family Muridae; genus Mus; species Mus musculus. Next base: position 40,705,208 of record NC_000081.6, read on the forward strand.
TCATGTGTATTATAGAAGTGGCCAATGTATGTCAGGGACTTGGAATTGAAATGTCTCAGGCACAGAAAACAATTTTAGATATTTGAAAAAACTTTAGATTTTGAGTGAGAGCAGCACACACCAACACACACCAGCTAGTCTCACAAGTTTTCGTTTGCTTGTCTCTTAAGTCAAATATATTGTAGAAAGTCTTAACTTAGAACTTTGTGACCAAAAGGAGGAGGGAAAAATGACCTTCCTTCAGTGCATCTGGAACAGTCTCTCCTGGAAAAAGACTGATGGACTCAGAGGCAACCACATTACTCAGCTCCCTGGTCTTTGGCTGCAGTCTGAGGCAGAGGCAGGGACTCCTCTCTTTCATTGGGAAATTTGCAAATGCAGGCACTTTCCATGGCACAAGTTAATTTAATTCCTCCCTTCATATCATTTTCCATGCAGTTCAGAATCCTCAGAGTTTTCCAAAAATGATTAATGATATCCAATAGCCCAGCAGTAATTTCAGCTTCTAGTAAGGCATACATGTAAGACTTCCCCCATCAATATAAATTGATTGCTGAGTGGGTACACTGACTTTGATGGATTAAGGCTTAAAATTCTAAGTATTATTTTTGATATCAAAATGATACTAGAATGATTCAAAATGAATGGCTACATGAAAGTTGATGTGCAGTGACATATTGACTTGTGGAAACATTTCATTGAAGTTAGTTGCCTTTTGATTGTATGCACATATCATGGTGTCTTACATAATTGAAGTGGGAAATATTTCCTGTGATAGTCCTCTTTCTGGTAGGCAGGGATAGACCATAGGTAAATATTCTATTGAAAAGGCGTCAAGGGCAAGATGTTTTTTTACACTGTTCTCATTTCAACGTATTTGGAAATTTTTGTGGAAGATATTATGGGGAATTATAAAAAAATATCTGTGTGAAGATTATTTGGACAGAGAAGTCACAAGCAGGGTTATTTTTATGAGATCTCTTATAAAAGAGAAAATTGGATAAGCATTACAAAAAGGTTTTTGGAGGTGTTAAGAAGCAATGGTTGGTTGCTAGTATGTGCTCTTAATAAGATCTAAGCAAGCTAAGGTCCTGTAGTTTTAATTGCTTGCCTATATACTATAACTAATTTACACTATTCATACTTACTAGTCTAGTTTGAATTACTGGTCGGACAACCAAATATTTCTACCTTACTCTCAGCATTAGGTATGTAGGCTTAGGAAAGCAGAATAGCAAAAATTCATTTTATTTTATTTTATTCTTGATGTGCCATTATGAAACTGAATATGGAGAATGAAAATTAATAGCCAGGAGCAAACAAAATACAGTCATTTTCATTATGTTGTCAATAGGTAAGAAATAGAAGAAGGAAGATCTTTCCATATCTCTTTTAAAAAGAAAAAGAAATCCCTATTCTCCATAAGTGCACAATAAAGGTAGGCTTCATCTGTGGGCACAGTTGTTGGTACACAATAGCCATTCTACAAAATATATCTTTACAGTGTTTAGACCTGTCACTTCAATCATGTAGATTTAGCTTCTGCATGTGTGCAACTTTGACCTAGGGACTCTCAGACATGCAGGGCTTTGAGTCTTAGCGGTTCTGCTTCATTTGATTTACAAAGTGCTTTTCAACATTAACTTTGTAATGAATGAGTTTTATTCCCAGAAGATGTTTTAGCCAGGAGTATACATCTTGTGATTTATGACTACATCAAATAATAAAATATAGAAAACCACACATGATGGGCCCCATTAGGTTATTTCTAGATAACTTTCCTCCTAAGTTACATTGGCTATGTTTTTCTATGTCTATGTCTGATAAGTACATTTATCTTAACATCATATTTTCACAAGATTAATAATACTTTTTTTAAAAGAAGGCCTTTTATAACTGAAGAGAATCATCCTGACATGAATTACATGAACATATTCAATATAACATTATGCATTTGTATTTTAAAACTATACGAAATTATATTTTTGATCAGATATTTTACAGAAATAAGTGTCATTAGAAAAGAAAAAAAGGTGATGAGGCCAAAAGAGATTTTAAAACGGGAGCAATAGTATGACCTCCAAGCTTTACCCTGAATCATAAACATACAAACCCATCTCCTTAATTAAATAGGGCCTCTGGCCGCTGAACACCAGCTTGTGGGCAGACTTAGCTACTAGATGTCATTGTGTCACTAGTGAGAACACATAATCCATTAGAGGTGGGACTTAGTTATGTTGCTGGCTAGCTACTAAGCAGTTTCTATATTTGCAAGAATATTCTTTTTGTGCTGTCAGTTATTTCAGTCCAGCTACAAATTCAAAGAGGGGTCATTTTACACTTTTGTCAGAGAATTTTATGATATTTCTGTCTAATAAACCAGAAGGGTCTTTATTCTGGAAAGGACATGTGCAGTGTTTTCTGTCTAACCTACCTCAGTGTGCTACGAGGCAGGCAGTAAGATATTAAAGAAATCTGAGGATATCATTAGATTATAATGTTAATCAATTCCACTAAAAACCATGAGTGCTGGTCTGGAGAGGTGGCTCAGAAAATAAAAGCACTTGCTACTCTGCAACTGCACCACTCACAGTAACTCAAACCTGTTTGTGATTTCAATTTCAGGGGATCCAACATATATTTCTGGCCTCTACGGGTAATGGAATATATGTGACATATACACTCACACAGAAACAAGTATTCACATTTTATATTTTTACAGTCTAGTCATTTCCCCCCCTTCCTGGTCTACCCTCCCACAGTTCCTCATCTCATTCCTTCTCTCTCCTGTCTCCAAGAGAATGTTCCCCTCCCCGCCCCCCTCCCCCTGCAGCCTGGCCTCCTCACTCCCTGGGGACTCAAGTCTCTCTGGGGTTAGGTGCATCTTCTTCCACTGAAGCCAGATCAGGCAGTCCTCAGGGGGTCTCAGATAAGCTTACTTATGCTGTGTGGTTGGTGGTTCAGTGTCTGAGAGATCTCAGGGATCCAGGTTAACTGAGACTGCTGTTCTTCCTATGGGGTCACCTTCTTCCTCAGTTTCTTCCAAGTTTCTCTAATTTAACAACAGGGGCCTGCAACTTCAGTCCAATGGTTGGGTGTAAGTATCTGCATCTGTCTCAATCAGCTGCTTATTAGACCTCTTGGAAGACATCCATTGCTAGACTCCTGTCAATAGCATGAATAATAGTGTCAGTCCTTGGAGCTTACCCTTGAGATGAATTCCAAGTTGGGCCTTTTCCTCAGTAACTTCTCCATCTTTATTCCTGCAGATCTTTTAGACAGGAGCAATTCTGGGACAGAGTTTTTGAGTGTGGGATGACAACCCCATCCCTCACTTGCTGCCCTGTCTTTCTACTGGAGGTAGCTATCCCCACTGTAGGACATTTTATCTAGGGCCCCTCCCTTTGAGTACTGAGAGTCTCTCACTTCCAAAGTCTCTGGCACTTTCTACCCTACTTCCTACCCCTTGAGGTTGCATATTTCTATTCATTCTGCTGGCCCCCAGGGCTTCTCTCCTGTCAACCCCATACCTGATCATGTTCCCTTTTCCCCTCCCTCACCCCTCTCCCACCCAGATCTCTCCCTCCCTCTGCCACCTGTGATTGTTTCTTTCTCCCTCCCAAGTAGGATTGAGACATCCTCACTTGGGCCCTTCTGCTTGTCAACCTTCTTGAGTTCTGTGGATTGTATCCTAGGTATTCTGCACTTATTTTGGTTTTGGTAATATCCACTTATTAGTGAGTATATACCATGCATGTCCTTTTGGGTATGAGTTACCTCACTTAGGATGATATTTTCTAGTTCCAACTATTTTTCTGCAAAACTCATGATGTCCTCATTCTTAGTAGCTAAATAGTATTCCATTGTGTAAATGAACCACATTTCCTTATCCATTCTTCTGTTGTGGTACATCTGGGTTGTTTCCAGCTTCTGGATATCACAGATAAGGCCACTATGAACATAGCAGAACACATGCTCCTGTGTCACGGTAGGGCATATTTTGGGTATATTTCCAAGAGTGGTATAACTGAGCTTTCAGGTTGATCTATTTCCAATTTTCTGAGGAACCTGCAGATTGATTTCCAGAGTGGTTGTACCAGTTTGCAATCCCACCAGCAATGGAATAGTGTTCCTCTTTCTCCACATCCATGCCAGCATGTGCTGTCACATGAGGTTTTGATTTTAGCCATTCTGATTGCTATAAGGTTGTAAGGTTTATTCAATATACAAAAAATTCATTAACTTAATCTACAATATAGACAAACTCAAAGAGTCACATGATCATCTCATTAGTTGTGAAAAAGCATTTAATAAAATACAAAGCCCCCTTATGTTAAAAGTATTGGAGAAAGCAGGAACTCATGGCCCATTCCTAAACATGATAAAAGCAAACCAACAGCCAGTATCAAATTAAATAGAGAGATACTTGAAGCAATACCACTGAAATCAGGGACAAAACAGGGGTGCCCATTCTCCCCATATCTATTCAATATAGAACTCAAAATACTAGCTACAGTAATAAGAGAACAAAAGGAGATCAAGGGGATACAAAATTGCAAAGAAGAAATACAGTTATCACTATTTTCAAATGATATAATAGTATATATAAGCCACCCCCAAAATTCTACCAGAGAACTTCTATAGCTGATAAACAACTTCAGCAAAGTGGCTGGATATAAAATTAACTCAAACAAATCAGGAGCCTTATTTTATACAAATGATAAGTGGGGTGAGAAAGAAAATAGGGAAACAACAGATTTCACAATAGTCACAAATAATATATAATATCACAGGGTAACTCTAACCAAACAAGAACTTCAAGTCTCTCGAGAATGAAATTGAAGAAGACCTTAGAAAATAGAGAGATCTCCCTTGCTCATGGATTGGTAGGATTAACTTAGTGAAAATGGCCACCCTACCAAAAGCAGTCTATAGATTCAATGTAATTCCCATCGAAATTCTAACACAAGGCAACCCAGTAGGAGAAAACGGGTCCTAAAAGCAGGCAAAAGTGTTAGAAGTACCCCCTGCTCCCACTGCTAAGTGTGCCAGAAGAAGACCAAGATACACAACCATGGCATATATATGCAGAGGGCCTGTCTAGGTCAACCCATTCAGCAAAATAAAATGGACCTTCAAATGATGAACATACATTACAATAGTATCTGCATTTCAGTTAATGATTGCAGCAGTTATGTGTTGTTCTTGGGAACTTTATCAATGTTTGGTAACCTTATTCAAAATGTTGGAGAAATCATTTGTCGTAATATACTAAGCTGACTGGCAATAGTGAGAGAAAATACTGAATACCAGTCCAAGGTCTCCAGCCCATCTGTCATATAAAGGTCCACTGAAAAATAATGCTTTGAAATATCAGTAAACCATCTTCAAAACTATCCACACATCGTGTGTGAGATGGAAATAATAATGGAATGTGTATTGTAAGACTCTGAAGAGGATAACAAAAGACACTGCATGCCAACTGCATGATCCATTCCCACGAGGGAGGTGTTGAATTTGCTCTTTCTAGTGGGTACATGTCTTTATAAGGAGGTCTTTATAAGCATTATCTTACAGCAAGGAAGACTTTTTAAAAAGTCATAACTTTACTAAAGTAATTTCTAAAACTGTGACTCCAACTTGGAAGTTTTTAAGCAGTTAAAAGGCTAACCATCTTTGAGAACAGGAGTCTGAGTTACATAACCTCTATGAATGACTTTTCCTTAAGATTATGTGTAGTGTAATAAGGACTCCAGTGTACTGCTAGGCATTATAAAGTATACTGATGTGCTCTAGAAACCCCGAGGCTGAAAATGATGTTACCAGTGGGATGACCTTCATCATAACTGGGCTGGAAAATAATTAAGATTATGTCAAACATGAGCATACCATTTATGTTTTCTAAAAACAAAGCAAAACAAAAACTAAAACCAAAACAAAAAAAAAAAAACTTTAACCATTGCAGTTAGGATATTCAGCTTTGATTTGAATTATTTCAACTCACTGAATATAAAGACAAGATAATTAAGCCAGAGATAGGTGAAATAACCTATCAGAGGATTTAAGGCTCATTTATAGATCTAGACTTTGAATCATGTTGTCTGAAAAGAGAAAGTTGAAGTTGAAACCCTTTGCCCTAAGGACTGTGCCATGTGTACTCAGCTTTCCTAATGCATTTGTACAATGGATCTTAAAGATGCTAGGTTTACAAATGAGGTTGATGTTCACTCAATTTGTAACTATTGACATACTGGTGTTAAGCATGTATCAGTATTTATTTTACAAGTTATAAATCTTCTATTCAAGATATTAGAATTTTTGAATTCACTGAAATGTTTAGCCTGTATTTAATATTTTTGTTATAATAGAATTTTCTTGTGCATAAACAAATGTAGATCTATGCACAATGACATCCATAAGATATATGCCAAGAGGGAAAAGCAAGAATATATGACACACAGGAGAAGGACATCCTGTATTCTTCTCTCTTTCATGAGAATGCCAAGCTGAATCATTTAAGAGTCCATACATTGTGGTGATAGGCTCTAGGATGGAGAAATGATATAGGCTTTCTGTGCTTGAGTTTCTCAGGTTGTGTCCTTTCATAATTATGGAGACTAGAAATAATTACTATGTCAACATTTAATAGTAGAAAAAAATTTAAACTAAAGGTATATAGGTCAATGTTATAGAGATCAGATTCTAGAGCAACTAAAAAAAAAAAGAACATCATGAAAAACAAGATAAAAACAAGATAGATATATTCCCTTTTTCCATTGCCCAAAATGAAAATATATAAAGCATTATTAAATTGTAAGATTGTGGTTGGAGGTATGAAACAAAAATATAAATAACTGAATATCTTGTCAGAGGACCCAGTGTGGTTTTGTGCTATATAAGAAAGAGATGTGATTTAGAAGTCATTGAAAAATATTAATACTAAGGATTTTCAAGATGCTTAGCCAAATTTTAGTTTTATTTTATATTATGATCGTTGTATCCAAGTTAATGATCTCGTATAGCTAGAACATCACATTCTACCTTTAAAGGTGTCTTTGTTCTTGGATATGTATTGAGCCACTTAAACTAAAATCAAAAATGCTCTCATCTGTCTTTCAAGCAGTTTAACACCATAACAATATTATTATTCACTGTTATTTGTGATAAAGGGATACAAAGCACATGTGGCAAGATGTTAGCAATTTAAAATTCCATGCGAAGATGGTATGAATGTTTATATGTAAGTACTGTTACCAAACAAGTTTTAATAATGCCAAATAAAATGTAGGAAAGTGTTAATGTAACGACTAAAAATTAATGATAATGTTGTTACTGATAATTCTAGGTAGTACTAACATTTGTGAAAGTTTCTAGAAGTCAGAATAACTACACTATAGATGTTAGAATTGAACTTTAATTATTAAGTTTGTCTTGCTAGGTATTCATAATAGTGGACAAAACTTTTCTCAGTGCTGTTCTCGAGTGGCCTTGAACTTTCAAAGTGCTCCATTTGTTAGAGGAGATGTTTTGATGTTGAAGGCAATGAATACCAGCCTGTGAGGACATTTTTCCTCAGTCACCACCTTCAACAGTGTGAGGTATTGGAATTTGAATGGTCAGACAGGAAACATTGAAGCTAGTGATTGGAATGTTTTTAACTAAGCAAGCAAAGTAAAGGACTTTGGAAAATGCAGAAGGAAGTGGAAGAAAAATGCCTTGGGTAGAAATAATATTCACAATTCATACATCATCCTTTACTTTGTACACAGAAGGCCAACTCGTGCTCTGACCAGCATTGTTGTGTATCTTACTCTTCTTATCTTTAAACCTTTGGGAAACAACCAGAGACCATTACAATCCTTGTTGCTCAGAAGACCTCCTGTTGGCAAATTGCCTTGGCCGTCCATCCTTGATATACTGTCTGTGGGCCCTTTCCTTATCTGCTTAAGATGAAAGCAGAGAATCCACCAAAGGTCAGAACAATCTCTGTCTCTTCTTATGTCCTTAAGTCAGCCAGGATCCTCCTGTTTTACATCATTCTTTCTCACCAAGTACTCTTTGCTTAGTTGAACACTCCTGGGAATCCTTTAGGTTTGTTTTAGCTGATCTTGCATCTGGTTTAATGTCCCTTTTGATTGTACTTCTGTTTGCTTGTTTTGTTTTGTTTTCCTTTACTAAAGTTGTCCTTACATGAAAAGATATTTTACTTCTTCTACCTTAAACTATCTCTTATTAAACAGGTCTGATAAGGTTTCAGAGTGCAGTGAATTCTGCAGGTTCTGTAGCCACCATGATCTAACACATCCAGAGTGAAGAAATCTCAGGACAAAAAGCATCGTGCTGTAGAATTATACATTCAGAATGCTAAAGAAAAAGGCGAATTATTTGACTAGAACTTTAGTCAAATCAGTGTCTGATTTCATGTTCAAGTCAGAAAAGTGAAATGAACTGGAAATCACAGCAAATGAAATAAAAAAGAGAAACGGGAACTATAAATATATTAAACTCAAGAAAGTGACAAAGGAAGCAGTGTCCTCTATCAGATGGGAAAGAAAGCTCTTAACTGATGACATACAGGAAGCACAGACTTTTAATAAGCATTTTCTTTACCTCCGTCTCACACAGAAAGGTCATCTTTGATCTAATCACTGGAAGAGCCAACACCTGGGCTGAGGGGGCAGCAAGGCACGATAACGGACTGAATGAACCACAGATGGAGAAAGAAAAAAAAACTGAAAAGCTATGAGGTGGTTCAAATGCTAGAACTGGAAAACTTCAGTATCTGAAATGCAAACAGTCTTAGGGATGAAATTTTAAACAATACGTTGTGTGATTTATTCACAAAATTATACAGGCACAATTTGCCAAAGTCCTTCTGGGTTTCAGCAGGACTTACTAATTGTGCTTTTGTTTAAGACAGTGCCTTACTCTGTTATCCAGTCTGCAGGTAGCCTTGAACTCATGTGGCATTCATTTAAAAAAAAAAAAGTCTTGAAGCAAACATCATCTTGTTCCCGTTCTTTCATTTCCTAATCTCTACTTAGCATTGCGCTATTTGAGTTCTTTTTCTCACTGCTTTATTAGCACTGTTGCTAAACATCTCTCATAGATTCAACTTCAAGCATTGTTTCTTTAACTCTCTGAGTCACTGAACAAAGTTGACTTCTTCCTCCTAGGTGGAGTATTTTCTTCTTTAACTTTGGTAGTCATACCTGCCAAATATTCATTGTCTGCCAGTCTTTCTTAGTTACCATAATTAATTGCTCTTCTGCCGAGTCGTTGCACTCCAATTCTCTGACCATCTTTTCTGGACCATTTTTTTTTTCTTGTCAGGAATGCTGTCACTCTACATGATGCCAACTTTATCCTACAGTTTCAGATATCATATCTGTATTGAAAGCGCTTGGATTATATGACATCTCTGTGAATATTGATCTCCCTTTTCCAACTTCCTACTTAGACGCTCCTTCCAGATCTGTTGAACAAGCATGACAAAGAGCAGAGCTCTATCATCTTCCCCGAGGTGGCTCCTCTTTGGCAGTTCCCACTCACATGCTCTCGGTTGCTGTAGTACATAAATATTTACACTTCACTTTCACCTTCCCACATTAAATCTGTTATAAGTCCAGCCATACTACCTCTAAATCATATCATTAAACACCCATTTTTCCAGGTTGGTTCAACTCTTCATTCTCCCTTGGCCATATATTGCTACCCAAATCTGTTTTAATAATTTTCTCTCTTGTTCCAAGCAGAGCCATCCTGTGATTAACACCGAAGATACTTGTCACTCACCTTTATAAAGCCTTCCAAGTGCTTGCCAGTTCACGCAGAATAAAAGGCTCTGTTCCTTGCCATAGTTGTGAGACGTCTGCTTACAGCCCCACTTATATTTTGTATTATGGTTCCCTTGTCTCTGCAATTCATCTCTGCTGCTCTTCCTCCGATGTAAGACACTTATGGCTCCTTCCCATTCTATAAACGACTGGTCTTCTATCTTGAACATTCTTTAGAATCCTTACATGGTTGTCCATTGATGCCATATAACTACTCCTTTGATATAATGACTTTCCATATACCCTGTTGCACTAGCGAATGGCTCTCCTTTGGGTCGTCACAATACATATCATTTAACTTGGTAACTGTATTTTCATATGTGTTTATCTTTACTCATTTTTCTGCCTGTTTGTACCACCATTATAGTTTAAAGTCATCCAGACTTTGTTGATCCTAAAAGAGTTCTGAAAGGGTACATGATATAGAATTGATCATCTAGAGATATTTGCTGAGTAGAAAATAGACAGGCAGACCGATATCTATATATCTTTTACATAAATTGTTAGATGAACTTTACACTAAGCATGCCTCCATAATAACTGCAGTGGGGTTTCCTTGAATTTATATTACCTTGAAGTAAGGTATATGTCCCTTTCTTTTGTGTGAGTTAAAGGAAATATATATATATATATACACATATATATATATATATATATATATATATATATATATATATATATATCCTACATCATAATACATAATACAACAACTAATGCATACTCCATAGAAGGCAATATTTGTTGAAACAACACTTATTTTAAACTATTGTACATTGATACTGTATTGAATTTTAGATAACATTTTGAAAGATAAGTGGAAATAGCCCTGTATTATAGCTGAATGATAAGCTACAGAAGCCAAAGAAAGGGACTATTTGATAGTAATGAATATAAGAGCCAAGAGTAAAACCCAGAAAAGCACAGGCTCCCAATGAATGCAGCTGTATCCCCAGTCATTTTGGGAAATCCTGTGCTTTAGAGACAAGTTAAGATGTCTTCTTCTTTCTGTAGTTCTCCTAAGAACTCTCTTGACACGTCTAGTCGGCTGCCATCTCTCCCTTCTCAAGTTCTTGGATAGCTTTGCTCCTGTTGGCAATAATCACAAATATTTACCTCTTTCTTTTAGTATGATATGGATGCCTTAATTTTATCTATGACATGAACTTTGCACAATGAACTGCTTTATTTCATGGATTTTTAATTACTTTTTTGCATAAGTTTCCTTAAAAGAGTTGTCGGGGAATACTCAGTAAAATGCTTATTCAGTGACAGAGTAAGAGATAGTGATGGATTATGTGAATATATGATTTTTTTTCTTTTTTAATCAAAATTTTTATTAATATTTTAAAATTAAATACTTTATGTATTTACATACCAAATGTCGCTCCTCATCCCCCTCTGAGTTCTTCACCCCATCTCTTTCTTGTCTGAGATGGATTATTTAAAACTATAAAACTGTAAGAAAGTCATCATCACAGCAACAAAACTTCTAGTTTAATTTAATGTCTATGTCCACCATTTTGTGGAAGATAGAATTTTTATATATTTATAAATAAATTAAAATAAAAATATTGTACTGGCTGGTTTTGTGTGTCAACTTGACACAGGCTGGAGTCATCACCGAGAAAGGAGCTTCAGTTGAGGAAATGCCTCCATGAGACCCAGCTGTGGGGCATTTTCTCAATTAGTGATCAAGGGGGAAAGGCCCCTTTTGGGTGGGACCATCTCTGGGTTGGTAGTCTCAGTTCTATAAGAGAGCAGGCTGAGCAAGCCAGGAGAAGCGAGCCAGTAAGGAACATCCCTCCATGGCCTCTGCATCAGTTCCTGCTTCCTGACCTGCTTGAGTTCCAGTCCTGACTTCCTTGGTGATGAAAGGCAGTATGGAAGTGTAAGCTGAATAAACCCTTTCCTCCCCAACTTGCTTCTTGGTCATGATGTTTGTGCAGGAATAGAAACCCTGACTAAGACAAATATATTATTTGAAGTACTCTCTTATTGAGGTTGTCTTAAATTTTTATATAGATAATTTACCTAAGAAGCTTAATTTTAGAATAGACATAGGAAGATGTGGTAAAAATTAGTAAAGATTAGCATCAGGACCCATCTGATCAGTATATAGTTTCTCTGTGAAAGCAATACTATGTGCTACTTCGTGTGACAATGTATATTTTGGAAAATCAACTTTATTCTTACTGATTTTTAGACTTGTTAACAGTGACATTTGACAGTTTTGGTTTTTTTTTTTTAGGGGTGGTGGTGTGATTTAAATGGTCTGTGTTATCTCCATTTAATTTATAAAATTTTATTTAAAAATCAGCATATGGGCATCACATTACAAAAACAGTTACAATTTTTACATATAATGTAGGGAAAAAAAGAGTCTCCCTAACCAAGGATGCTACTAGAACCTCTGTATTTTTGGATTTATGTGAGATGCTGATATACTAGATAATGAATTTTTAAAATTTTGAATAGTATTTAATATTTAATTAATATTTAAAATCAGTGGTGAAAATTAATGAAAAGAAAAATCAGCTATAAACAAAGGATAAAAGTGATGTTTACTGCTTTTTTTGAGCGCACAATGGAATGATATAATTTATTTTACTGTTTAAAATGAGAAATTAAGTTAAAACTATCCAACATCCCAAGGCAATCCTCATGTGCAAGTGGGGCTTGAGCCTCTGGTTGCCACACATGCAGTGAGTTGCAGTGTGTGGCTGTAGAATAGCTCTCATAGTCTACCAGGCTTCTTCTCCTAATCCCTAGGTGTTGTGGCCCAACTTGGGATTTGTCCCATGCACAGGCACCAAACCTTGACACTATTACAGATGTCATGTTGTGCTTGCAGACAGGAACCTTAGCATGGCTGTCACCTGGGAGGCTCTACCAACAGCTGACTGAGACAGATGCAGATACTTACAGCCAACCATTGGACTGAGGTTATGGACACCTATGGGAAAATTGAAGGAGCTGAAGGGGATTGCAACCCTACAGGAACAACAATATCGATTAACTAACCCCTCAAAACTTCCAGAGACTAAGCCACCAACCAAAGAGAATTCATGGGCCTGTCCGTGGCCTCCCAGACATATGTAGCAAAGGAATGCCTTGTCTGGATTCAGTGAGAAAGGAGTTGCATAATCCTGTAAAAACTTGATGCCTCACAGAAAGGGGGTGCTGGGGGTGGGGGGTGGATGGATGAAGGAGTACCCTCTCAGAAACAAAGGTTAATGGGGTGAAGAACTCTGTGGTAGGGGACCAAGAAGGGGAACAATATTTGATCTGGCAGAGATTTTCAGTAATTAAAAGAAAGGATTTGTTAAAGGGACTATTTATTTTAAAATGTTATTGAACCCCAGTACAGGGGAATGCCAGGGCCAAGAAGTGGGAGTGGGTGGGTAGGGGAGCAGGGTGGGGGGGAGGGTATAGGGAACTTTTGGGATAGCATTTGAAATGTAGATAAAGAAAATATCTAATAAAAAAAGTCATTGAACATTCATTGTTTCTAACACATAGAGTGATAAAAAATATATATGCCTGTATACATACACACAAATATATACATATATTCATAATATCATGTATATGTTAAACACCCCCACACACATGTATATCTATATATCTATATCTATATCTATATCTATATCTATATCTATATCTATATCTATATCTATATCTATATCTATATCTATATCTATATCTATATCTATATTAAACTTATCTAGTCATTCACAATGTTGCTGGCAAGGCTAGTATATCTCAAGCTGTGGGAAAAACCACTCTACACTTTGTGTTATTTTTTTCTTATATAAATTGCAAAAATATAAGAGCAGTCACTAAGAGCTAAGAGCTAGGCTGGAATGCACAATTGGCTGTGTGCCCTTCAGATGGAGATAGGATGTTCACAAACAATCAGCTCTAGTTGGGGACACATTATATATCTAGTCTTCTGTGCTATACAACAGTGAGACCACTCCATCTGTACTAACCCAAACTCAGATGATGATGAGAACTGTTTTGCAAATTGCAAGAGTCCTTATCTCTTGCTTTTGTTATTGATAAGCAATCTCCACTTCAACATTGCTTCATTTCTCTTGCCTTCTAAATAAGGATTTTAAAAGTACCCAGTAACAGAACTAATCTTTCAATGTCCTGCTTTTCCATAGCTTTCTAAAATATCACTTGGAAGAGAAAGATCAGACTTTGAAAGTCAATTTTATCCAGTTTATTGAGAGTCTGACCACTTCCCTTGTGGTGAATCAGAAAGGTTTTAATGGAGAACATTTGAGAACATTAACAGCTTAAACATATGGACTGTGTTCATATTTAAAATGTTTTACATATAGATGAATATATGTATATTACATGTATGTATTTAAATATATAAATTTCTCCAAGGAAATCTCTGGGAGGAGGAAAAAAATTGAATCAGAGAACAAAAAAAAAAAAAAATCTTCTTATGGATGAATTGTGGTAGTCTATTTGGTGAGAAAGTATTACTGCTTCATATTTCCATAGAACTATTTTGAAAGACTAAATTCTAGCTTTGTTATTACATATAAAATGAAGTTCTATTCTTTTTATACTTATTTTTATTTCCTCCTCATTTCTCTCTCCATTTCTTTCTGTCTGTCTTTGACTGCCTACATGCCCTCCTCTCTGTCATTGTCTCTCTGTGTCAGTGTCTCTATCTCTCTCAATATATATATGTGTGTGTGTGTGTTTTGCAAAATATATATTCAAAATGTGTCTTAAACCATTGTTACTAAAATTCCAGAAGGTAAGATATGCACATGCTCTTGGAACTTCTATATTTATTTTTAGTAAGCAGAGCAAGCCACTTGTTATTCCTGATTAAAATATTTGACATTGTCCTTTTATGAATTTTATCCATTGATAGTAGTAATGTATGCCTGTATCGATTCTTTGTGTATATAACACCCTTCAATGGTGAAGAACACTTATTTTTTATTATGTGTTTGTTATATGATTTTTATAGGGCATGAAAACTGTTTAAGTCCCCAAATGATCTGCTGCTGTAGTAGTAATTTTAGCTACAGTCCTTTGGTTCCCAGTGGATGGCACATGCTTACCTGCCCACCAGGAGCTATCTGGATATTTGTGATTGTACACACACACACACACACACACACACACACACACAAACCCGTTAATTTTTAAATGTCTTGGCTAGATCAAAGTCCGGGCACTCCTAAACTTTTCCCTGCTACCCCAGGACTAATAGGGGAAGTGGCCAGAGGCCACCCAACCGAATTCTCAAATGACTGGATGGCTTTCTCTCCTTCAGCTCCTACATCTCATCTTTCTTTCCTGAGTCATGGCAATTCTCTCTCTTTCTCCCAGTTCCTAGCCCACACAAATCTAAAGGACCCACATCTCCCCTTGCTCAGCCTTTGGCCGCTGACATCTGTATTGTTCAATCAAAAATCAATTAGGAACAAGGACCTTCAGCGTTTGGAAATTCAGATTTCCAATTAAATCAAAGCATTAAAACCAATCCCCAACAGGGGCTACTTGTCTAATATGATGTTCTATTTTGTTTTATGTAGATAATTGAACAATATTAAACTCTAGAGTGGTTTGTTTGTCAACAGCTTTGTCATTTATTTTTTTACTTTTAGTTAAAAGTTTTAGCTTTCAGATTTCTGTAAAAACAGAAATCAGATTTTTAATCATATTCACCCTCCTTGCAACTTCCCCCATGTATCTCACTTTTCTACTTCTCTACTCTTCCAAATTTCTTTCCTCTTCTGCTATTTTATTTTTAACTCATCAAGTCCAATTTGTGCTGCTTATATCCTCCTGAGTGTATAGCTAACCTCCGGAGCATGGCCTACCCACCAGGGTTAGAAGAGCTTAAATCTTCCTCCTCTAGCATCTATTAATTAGCACTAGCTCATCGGTTGAGGGTGAGGCTTCATGCCCACCTTTCCTGCAGGCATCTTCTCTGGCTTGAGCTAGCATGGGTCTTGTGCATGCTGTCACATGCCTTATAGAATAGGTGCATTGCTGTGCCCAGAGCAAAGCTGTTTTCTTATATTCATCCACTGCCTCTACCTATTACACTTTTTAAAAAAAATTTTTTTTATTAGGTGTTTTCCTCATTTACATTTCCAATGCTATCCCAAAAGTTCCCCATACCCTCCCCCCTACTCCCCTACCCACCCACTTCCCCTTTTTGGCCCTGGTGTTCCCCTGTACTGGGGCATATAAAGTTTGCAAGTCCAATGGGCCTCTCTTTGCAGTGATGGCCGACTAGGCCATCTTTTGATACATATGCAGCTAGAGACAGGAGCTCTGGTGGGGGGTGGGGGGTACTGGTTAGTTCATAATGTTGTTCCACCTATAGGGTTGCAGATCCCTTTAGCTCCTGCCTCCCTTCTACAGTGATCCCTGAACTTGTGGAGGTGTGTGTATGTGTGTGTGTGTGTGTGTGTGTGTGTGTGTGTGTGAGAGAGAGAGAGAGGGAGAGGGAAAGGGAGAGGGAGAGGGAGAGGGAGAGGGAGAGGGAGAGGGAGAGGGAGAGAGAGAGAGAGAGAGAGAGAGAGAGAGAGAGAGAGAGAGAGAGAGAGAGAGAACAACAGTAAAGCAGGTCACAACAGGTCCTGTGCTATTACTCAAAATCTATATTTTCAAGATCCTTGGAAATCTACTCCAATTTTTTTGTTTTGGTATGTTTTTTGTTTTGTTTTTCTAGAATCCTCTATTGGGCATTATTATTGGTGGTGCTGATTGTATCAGAATTAGGCATTTTTCATATAATTTGCTAGTTTATCCTTTTTAGTGATTTAAAAATCAGCCTGAATTGAACATTGGAGGAGACCATTTGGCGTTCCTAGTAAATCAGCCAGCACATTAAGTTGTGCCTTTTACTCAGAGTTGTGAATAAGCCATGTTCCAGTCTGTTATCAAATTCTTGAAACATGTGTAAACACATTATTATTCTTTTAATACATTGGCCTGTCTTTCATCATCTTGAGCATCTAAGTGTTAATTTATAAAAGATGAAGCTTCAGATATGGACCACACTATACTGGAGAACAATAGAATTTGTTGTTTCTGATGTAGACAAATTCTTTGTTTGGTGATAGGCTATTTGGTAAAAGGGTAAGTGGCTTGCTCTCTCTCGTCACAAATCGGGGATGCCTTGACCTCTTTGGCGTCCATTCTGCCTGTTATGAGTCATTGTTTTAAGAATAGAAACACAGAGAGAACAAATATAAAATCCTTGTCTTTTGAGTTGAAAACACAAAGACTATAGCATGGGTGAGTTTATGAAAAAGGAAAATATGTATTTAGGCAAGATACGCTTCCTCAGCTTTGTCTCTAATTGGTTTTTGATTGAACAATACAGATGGAAGAGATATTATGTCTAAATTCTCCTTCCTGCTCAGCATCCAGCTCTTACTCCATCCCCAAAACTGGACAAGCTGTAGCATCCTCCAGTAGATGAATCCACTGAGCATTAAATGGGGTCCATGCTTACTTCCCATGGTAGGTCCTGGGAAGCAGGCATGACTTCAGAGAGAAGAGAGGTGCCTCCTGACATCTCATTGGCTGCTTTCTACCTACTACCAGAGAAGAAACTGAGCATTGGGGACCTAGGGTTCTGCAAGACATTGAAAAAAAAATAAACATCTGGATGGTAAAAAGAGCTGTGGAGAAAAAGATGCTAAACTGAGTAAATGACGGAAAGAATTGGATACTTTCTCTCCTAGTTTTTTTCTTGGAGCTTGAACTATATAAATTACTTAATAATGATCACAAAAGCTTAATTTTAGACACTATTCTAAGCACATTGTGCTTATTTTAGGGTAGTTTTGTGAAGGACGATTTTTTGATTCTTGTTTCTGTACACACTCTAGACAGTCTGTTGACATGGAAGTAATTTCTCTCTATTCCTAGTACTGGAAATGTTTAGATTTCTCCTAAGCAACCACTATGTTTTCATTTTGTAGAAAAATCAACTGTTTTTATCTCATTTCTCTGTTTTCATTGGCTGCTGTGTAGCTAATGCCAAGCATCAAGCTTGCTATTGGCAAATCCCTAGAAATTCATGACCTGTGTTGTGGGCACTCACTGTTCTGTTCTATCCCAACTTTCCATTTGCTTTGATATTTTACCTATTTTAATTTACTTTATCTGTCAGTAATGTACATATCTTAGAGAAACACCTTAAATCCTTTCTGAGAAAAGCACATTGTAAATACATGCAAATGTTATTTTCTTTCCATTCCAAAGTAAATCACTGTTAGATCTTCCTTGGTCAGCAAAAGGACTACAAGGAATACTCTATGCAAGAATGTTCTTTCTTCATTGGCAGAGATGATAAGCTGTGAAGAAAGGCACAGTATGCTTACTATTCTCTCCTTTCCATTCTTAAGCTAAAGGGTTCTGGTGAAAAGAAAAGCAGACACAAGGGAGCATAGGTGAGTGGCTACTTGCCTTATAAGAGCTGCTATTTATTTCTCTGTGACCTTGAGGAAATTACCTACCTTTAATATACCTCAGTTTCTACAAAATGGAGTAACATTTGTAGCCCTGATGAATATACATATTCTATTACATAGATTTATACTAATGAACATCCATTCACCTAAATGGATGCTAAGTGAAATAGGCAGCTGTCAGTGTAGGTTGGCTACAGACTTTGGAATTATATTCTGAACTTTAGCACATTAACAAGATTTGTGTGCGGGTGTAGGATGAGTAGTCTGACACTTCAGTCTGTCCTACATAACAAAGCAATGATATTAAAAGAAACAAATAATGTAAACTGAAAGGAGGTGAGAGGGGCAAGTCTGAGGTGACCATGGGACATGCAGTCAGTCTTTTTTTCTTTTCTTTTTCTTTTTTTTTCTTTTTTCTTTTTTTTCTTTTTTTTTTTTTTTTTTTTTTTTTTTTTTTTTTTTTTTGGTTTTTTTCAAGACAGGGTTACTCTGTATAGCCCTGGCTGTCCTGGAACTCACTTTGTAGACCAGGCTGGCCTGGAACTCAGAAATCCGCCTGCCTCTGCCTCCCGAGTGCTGGGATTAAAGGTATGGGCCACCACGCCCGGCTTTAGTCAGTCATTTCTAATTTCTCTATGCAGTAGAATCTGGATCTCGACTTTCATATTTGAAATCTATCACCATATAACAGTGTTTCGTTGTTAGTGAACAACTAGCAAAAGGCCGGCCATGAGAAGAGTTGTCAAGGACAGAGCATCACAGAGAAACAGAGAAATCACAGAAGGTGAAGTGAAAAAAGAGAAAAACCAGAAAGAGGGATATTGTAATAAAAGACAAGGCTTTCTGGAAATTCCCTGACAGGATGGAGGGGTAGTCTGTTTCTGTGGCTGCTAAAAGTCATTGGTCACTGGCCAGTTAAAGGTGGGATCAATGTTTTTCTCTTAAAAATTAGCCTGATGCACTACATTTTTCATATCACAATAAACGTGTGGAGTGTTGGGGGGAACTACAATAATTTTCTTACCCTACCCAGATGTTTTGTGAAGATGATGATATTTGAACACAGTTCTGAGTAACTTCTAAAGCTATATGCTTTGTAAATTGTTATAAAGGCCACAATACCTAATCTGCATGGATTTATATAAATAACAAGAAAGACTGAGATGTGTAAGAAGTAATCAAAGTTGTATTTGAGAAGAGTAAATAGAAAAAATTGGGTTTGGGCTGGCTCAGTAGGGAAGACACTTTTCATCAAACCCTATGACTGAATTTGATTCCTAGGGCCTAAGGGATCGAAAAAGAAAACTGACTTCCACAAGTGGTTCTCTGCACTCCACACATGTACAGTAATATGCACATAATGCATAAATACAGAAAATAAACATAACATAAATACATAAAATAAAATTCGATGTAGTATGTATTGGGGTATCCCAAAACACATTTAACTTGCTAATAAACAAACAAACAAACAAACAAACAAACCTCTGTGATTCTCATGACATATTTCAGTTGAGAATTAACTAGAACAATTTAAAGACTTCAGAATCATTCCAATGAGGCTGTTAAAAATACAGCTTTGTTGATGGGGAGTTGTCTTTGTAGTTAAAAGTGTTTTCTACTCTTCCAGAAAACCCAAGTTCCAGTCCCAATAGCAGTGCAGGACATCTTACAACCTCCCATAACTTCAGGAATCTCCTAGCCCTAGTTCTGATGCCCATCTGAAAACTTGGGCTATCCTTGTTTAACTGAAGCCCCATTACATAGTCATCATTAACTCATTGCTCATTGGGTACTGAGTGTGGACCTTCTATACACTATCTTGAAGTCAGGGGTCCACTTCAGAGAGTTAAAACACTTCTGAAACTTGGGGATTCCAAAGAACCTAGAACTGCTCAGGACAAAGAGTGGATAAATTATGCATTGTAGAGCACCTTCTTGATAGTTATAGCCACGTCACTGAAGATTAAGACTAGAAAAGGAAGTAAGTATAACAAGGATAAATTGAATCCAACTTTTACTTTGTTTCTAGAGTGAGAGAGTAAAACTAGGACATTGGCCATTCAAGGCCCCTGAGCTACATCTGTAGTCTGGATGCTCATGTTGGAATTCTAGTCTAAATTGATATCACTTTTTAAAACTGATACTAGATCGTGCTCATATGATGAAATAAAGAATGAGGTGGGAATGAGAAGAACAGATAATGGGCTAATTTTAGACGCCAGGATGCCAGAAGCTGGAAACAGGGTAGACTATGTCCTGTAAGAGCAGGCTAAGATACAGGAACACACATCTGAGGCTTAGAAGAATTTTCAGAATTTCATGCTGAAGTTCAGTACTTCTTCCTATCAATGAGATTCTTGTGTTTGTAAAATATAGCAATATTGCTGTGGGCAAAACATGCACTAGAAATATAAATCAAAGTGTTACAGCACAGAGACAAAACTCTAGTAAAATAAAAACAGGCTTATTATATCTCAGATTTTCTAAATTCTCAGAGGTTACTTTTATATCTTGTTACATAAGAAATTATGTACACTTTAAAGCAATGATATACTTTTAAATGATTTTATACATTTATTTTATCATTTTTTGCCAGTTTCCCTTAAACTTTTAACATCATTACCACATTTACTTTTACTTCTAAATTAGAGTTTTTCCCAATTTTATGTAAATTTAAAGGTATTTGATGTCTTTGCAAAATATTAAGAAAATAACCTGGATATAGGCCAACTTTTAAGTTACTTGAAAAGGAGAGTGCAGAGCCTATGAATTTTGGTATGTATAACATTATTAAATTAACATATTTTGCCTGAGTCAGTCTGGCTTTGAAGTTAACCCAATCTTTACTCTTCAAAGTTTACCTTTTCCTGTAGACAGGAAGGTTAACAAAATGGAATTAAAGTCAGTTGCTTTTATCTATTCATTTTAAACTTACTTTAATTACAAAAATGGCTTACAACTACTACAAGTAAATTAATCAAAGTAATTATAGTTCTCAAATGACTTATTGAGAAATAACCACATTGTACCTACATTACATTATAAACAGTATTTATAAAGCCACATTATAGAACATAACTTGTAAAATACTATTTCTTTGTCTGGTATCATTCTAGAACATAGTAATAGTCAAGAAAAATTCTATACCTATTATATAGCACTACATTATTTTTACCAATGTGGTATGTTTAATACTATATAGACTGATGAGGAGAAAATATTAATGAAGATACACACATGATTAATCATAATTCTGATAGGAGAAACTATACTGTAAGGTTCTTATCAAATTATCTGCAGCATGAAAGGACTAACTAAAAAGAGGAGCTCTAGAGGTATCTTTGAAACATATAAGTTTATAAATTGCTTACCCTTCTGAACGTCAGTCTATAAATGAGTGTTTGTTAGTTTGTAGTGTTAGATAGAAGGGTTTAATATGAAAACTCCATGCTCTGTTTGAAGCCTTAGAATTGATCAATATGTTGCTCTATTTTTATCCAACATGAGTTGTAGTGTCAAATGGAGAAAGATAGAAAGCTAATGTTTTACATTAGCTGTCCTTTATCGAAACAAACAAAAAAAACCAAAACCAAAACCAAAAATCCATCAACATCCTTATGGCTCTTTTCTATGTAACAGGTGGATTTCATTCTAAACGATTCCATTATTCACAGATATGGTTGGGGTGAGAGATCTAGAAATTGGTAGAGTTCTTACCTAGTGAGCACACCCCAAAGCCTCAATTCCAGATTCCAGCTCCAGCTTAGTGGCACAGAGTCACACAGTCTTAGCAATTGGGGGGTAACAGGAGCTTCTTTGTCCACAGCAACCTTGTCTCAAAAACAAGAGGGAGGAGGGAGGAAGGAGCACTAGGAGATAGAGGCAGGTAAAGAGCTTTGGGGGAAGGGAAAGGAAAGAAGGAAGGAAATAAAGAGGAAAATATGATATTAAGCAAACAAAAGAACCAAAGAGCCAAGGTAAGAGAAATAGTCAGATTTGAATAAGTTATTATAAAGAAATATTGTCTTCAAATTCTGCAGTTGAAAGTAAAGCTAAGATAGAAAGCATTCTAATAAAATAGCTAAAAAATAATTGTGGTATATGCTAGTGGCAAGAAATGATAGTGTTTTAGGATGTATTTTTAAATATTTCACTAAAATATGTAAGCCTAGGTTATTTGAGAATACTTTAAGAATTTCATGATAAAGACATGACAGTTCATATCAGTATGGAGTGGTCTTCAAGGAGGCTTCTTGTGTGCAAAAAGTTTTACTTCACTGTCATTCTTAGGAGAAAATTCCTCCAGTTCTCTCAAGGAGAGTTGGCCTTGGCAAACCCATTGTGGACAGTCTTCTATGGTAGAAATTCAGACTCTGAAGAAAAAAGTTGGTGATTTTTTTTTGTTTTATATATATATATATATATATATATATATAGAGAGAGAGAGAGAGAGAGAGAGAGAGAGAGAGAGAGATTTTGAAGATTGATTGATAAGCTTAAAAGGTTTAAATATGATGCTGTAGTAGATTCAATAACTAAAATTGCTTTTGGCTGATGAGAATTATTGTTATTTCCAACTCTGAAACATTCTAGTTTGAAGAGGGACATTTTATAAAATCAGATCTGGAGCACTTCTGAGTCCATTTCAAGATACTGGGATGCTTCAGTACTTCAGGGATGTTCTGTCAAGTAACAAATAACAGTAGCATATCTCCAGGGAGCCACCTTTGTTTCAGGGAAGGTGTTTATATATTGTGTCTTTTTCATTGCCATGGACAATAACCCTGGAAATATTTCACCTTTCCCTCTTTTCTAGTTTTGGTGGTTTGTTTGGTTTTGTTTTTGTAATTTCTAAAACTATTTGGTTATGAAATTCAAAATTGTATTGACAGTTCTGCACTGGCCACTGTCTAGAAGTTATGTTTTATATTCTTGTAGGGTTTAGTAAGTACCATAAGTCAAATGAGTATGATGCACGCTTTTCCATGGATGCAGTTACTGTTCTGTTTTGCAGATGTTTTGTAAATTCTAAGCTGAGGTGTGCAAGATTGTCTTCAGGTTGTGGGCTCTGGCCACAGAAATCCCATTAGCATTAGCTTGGCCCCTCCTCTTGTCTTCAGTCAGTGGAGAACATGCCTTTTCCACCCTTGAGGCAATAAAATAAATGAAAGGGTGCGGCATGAAATAATTTGAATTTTGAGTAGTATTTTTCATGCCTTCATCATTTTCAAACCAGTTTAGCCTCATGAAGCAGTGTTGGGAATCGTGAAACAAGGGACCCCTCTGTTTTTGCCAGCCTGCAGGATCTTTTGAGTTTTTAGACTTGCATATGTTAAACAGTTGTTTTTTTTTTTTTTCCTGGTCCTTTTCCTTCTGTGGTCTCTGAGTAAGGATGATGACTAGAACTTTGTAATTCAGTAGAAATCACAAGTCAATGAACATTCAGGACAGGAAGACATCTTTAGTTTGTTTCTACTGGGTATGGTCCAGGCTACTGCTGTCCTTACGTATCTCCCTGACACAGAAGCAAGAAATTTCGGAAAAGATGTCCCTAGGGCTCAGCAGAATCCGTTCTCTCTGTAGCAGCTGGCCTGGTCTGTCAGCATTCATTAGGTTTGTGCTTCCCCCAGTTTGCACTTTCTCTGAGTATTTCATAAGGAGACTGGAAAGCCTCTCTCTCTCTCTCTCTTTTTTTTTTTTTTATCTAAAAAGGAAGTTTATTTTTGTTTCTGTGGAACAAAGGTTTATCTTTTAGTGTAACCATGTGTCCTCTCTAATTAGAAACCCTCCTCTTGTAGTCTTGTAAATAAGAAGGGGGCAATTTAATTCTTAGAGTATTTAAAGACTAACCCTCAAGATGGCAAGGTAAACAGTTTATCTAATTCCTTTTAGCCACACAAGATGTGGAGCCTCATTTACCCCCTAGTGAGCAATGTATAATGACTCTGGAACATCAGGGAGACATCTAGTGGGGTCATCTCCTTCTTTTAGTTACGTTTCAAGACATCAAATAAGCATGCTTCTCCTATATTGATCTATCTTCTGCTTTCCCTCTCCCCTTCCCACAGCGGGGTTCTTGTTAACATCTTTCCTAAGGCACCATATGATTATTTCAAACATAATACACTGACAAACTTTGCATAGTAATACTGTGCCAGCTGTCATGTAAGTTCATTGCATATAATTTGAAATGACTAGGGGCGATTACCCTGGTCTTATAGATGAGAAATGGACACTCAAGGCTTTTTGAGGCAGACAGAAGTCAAACAGCTCATCAGGAAGACAGCTAAGGTTTAAACACAGGAGTAACCTCTCATTAGAGCTCATGTTTTGAAGTGTCTCATTGATTTTTAAGCTTCATACCTTCAAGTATTGAAGCTAGTGATTTTTAAAATTACATTTCCGTTACTAATGTCAATTTTTGATATTTTCCCATAGTTCTAATTCATCACATCTCTACATTTTATTGTGGCATTTTGGCTCACATTCACCTATATTTCTCAGAAATATTTTGTATAAGGTAATGTGAGACAATGATATAAAACTAATGGAAGGAGAAAGGGAACGGGGTGGGCAGAGCATTGCTGTATTGATGTGGTATTTTATTAGATCTGGGTCTGTATGCAAGCCTGGGCTACTGGAGTGCTTTCCGGGTTGTGCTTATTAAAGAGTTTTTCTAGGCAGCTTGACAAGAATGTCCTTGTTTTACATTTGGTGGAGTGTGAGTGCCCACCGCTCTCTGGCTCGGTGGGAGTGAACACTGTACTCATTCAGTCTGAGTCCTTGAAGTTGGGAAGAGTTAGACCCCTATTGCTTATATATTTCTTGGGGGCAATTTCCGTGTTGCCTTTCTGAGTGTGGCAATGAAGAACACACTAAGGCTCTTTGAAAGGCAAGAAACATTGGAATGGAAATCAGACCTTTCTTAGATAAAAGGACGAAGGGATGTGGATGAGTTCCAACATCTGGAATCCAACAGATTCTTAATCTGCTCGTGTGGGGAGGACACAAATGCCTTCAGTTACTGTGAATAACTTGTTTGCTCCTGTGCTGCTGATCAAAGACCATAAAGAAGATCTTGACAAAATTCACTAACATTAAAACCAGTTTTGTGAAAGTGTCCTTGTGTCCTGTCTAACATAATTTGTATTATTATTATTAATTATTATTATTATTACACAGCTTTTCGATATTGCCAAGTAATACAATAATGAGGTGAATTTCAATTGAAATTTTGTGTAGATATAAATGTTGATCATGTACAACTTGAGAAATAACTTTGCCTATTCCTTTTGTTTTGACTTATACTGTGAACAAACATGCCATCCTAACCAATACTCAGACCATTATAAAATAATAATTACATTTTCCCCTCCAAACTGTTGTTCCGTTCCTTCATATCATAACTCCTCTCTGATATCTTCACCCTTATATGGAGCACTCACCAATCATAGGTATTGATGCAACTGAGAAGATAAGTATCTAATTAACAAGTTGTTAATAGGAAAGGGAGCCCTGTTCCTATGATCCAGTGTGCCCAGTTTTATAGTGCTATTCTTTAACTAACATAACTTTATATAAAGTATTCTTTGAACACTAAAAATAAAGTAACTATCCCATTAAAGCCAAGTAGTTTTACTGCAGTGCTTATATTGACCATTGGAAAAGCCTATTTTAATGTTTCTCCGGTATTTGTCCATTGTCACTATCAATTTTAATACTATAAGGGGATATGTTTCAGTGGTAAAGAACTCTGGCTGCTCTTCCATAGGACCCGGGTTCAATTCCCAGGACCCGCATGAAAGCTCACATCTGTTTGTAACTCCTGTCCTAGGACATCTGACACCCCCAAACATACAAGTAGTCAAAACACCAATGTATATAAAATAATTAAAGAAATTGCAAAAGTTTTGATACTGTAGTATATGATCATATAATATTTACTTGATTTTTGTAGTTGTTCTTTCATATTTCAAGCTGTCTTTTAAAACAATTTTACTTAACAAAGCTGTTGTGGAAGTTTTGCTCATTTAAGAATGTGGAATTATCTACCTGTGACACTGCACATGAGCTAAGATGTCTTCAAATGCCACATTATCTTATTTCTCTGTACTCTGCTGTGGGATTCCCAGACTTATACCTGCAACTTCTACCAGCACAACAAGCTATGTGTTTAGGAATTCTCTTTTCTCATTGAAAAGGAGATTCCTTTCCCCTTTCATGGCTCTGTACAGTCTGTGGCTGAAAACAATGTACCAGGAGAGACCATGTTGGTGCATTCCTCTTTCAGGAACAAGTCACGTGGTTTTGTTCACCACAGCAACTCTGAGCCATGAGAAGATATGCAGCCAGGCACATCATATCCTCACAGGCCAAAAATGGGGGGTCTGTCAACTTATCATTAGGTCTGATAACCAGAAATGAGGAAGCTAAGAATAAACATTTGACCAATTCTGTATTTTCTCTTTCTTAAAAATTGAAATCTAGAAGAGAAAATGAAGTCAAACACAGCAAAAATATAAGCCAGAAAGTCCATGCACTTATAATGCTCGTGAACTATACAGAGGGCTTTCATCAGGGGAATAAATTGGTCTTGCTTGTGGCAAACTTGAGTCATTTGTTTGTTTGTTTTTTGTTTTTTTTTTCAAGACAGGGTTTCTCTGTGTAGCTCTGGCTCTCCTGGAACTCACTCTGTAGACCAGGCTGGCCTTGAACTCAGAAATCCTCTTGCCTCTACCTCCCGAGTGCTGGGATTAAAGGCATGTGCCACAATGCCCGGCTGAGTCTTTTGTTTTTTAATGATAAAACTTAGTGCTAACTACTTGAGGATGTTATTGGGTTTTTTAAAAAAATATTATTTAATATATTGAACATTTCTATCATTGACTTTCTTCTTTTAAAAAGCTTCCCCAAAGACTGCCTTGCACTAATGATGAGAGTTTGCAGCTTTTGAAATCAGTGATGGTGTTTATGAAACTTCTTTCTGACAGCAAACATACCATAAAAACTTTGCTCAGCACAGATCTTTGTAGTCCTCCAAGAATTTCTTGGAAGAGGAAGACTATGAATTTGAATTAATGACTCTTTTGGACAATTTTGAAGCTTTTGTAAGATACTATGTTTCATGACTAGCTTTACATTTAGAATACATAAATCAATTGTAGCCTCTTTCTTTATTATTGTTTATTAAATACTGTTATAGAAACATCACACTTACTGAACCACTAAAATAATTATTGTCACCCTGACACAAGTTTATATGTAACTGGAAGAGGAAATCTTTAATGAGGACTGCATCCATCAGATTTACCCATGGGCATGTCTTTGGCAGCATTTTCTAGATTTCTAAATGATATTGAGGTGGTTTGCCCACTGTGGGTGGTACCATCCCTTGGCAGGAAGCCTGGAATGTATAAGAAAGGTTGTTGATCAAGCTCTGTAAGCAGAGCTATGATCCACGGTGTTGTCTTCTTCAGTTCCATTCTCCAGGTTCCTACCTTGAGTTGCTACTCTGTCTTCACTGGATGAGGGACCATCACGTGTGACTCAGGTAAACTCTTCCCTCTTCTAAGTTGGTTTTGCTCACCGTTTTATCACAGCAACAGAGGAACAAATTAGAACAACATTTATCTTAAGCAATGATTGCTTTTCATTTTCTGCATAACCTCAAAAAATAAAAGAAGTAATCAAAAAACACCTACCCAAAAGATTATTTTATTACTATTTTATAGATTTTTTAAAAAGTGCCAGAAAATAAAAGGAATCATTAAGATCAATAAAATATTATTGGTAGAGCCACAGTGAATGAATAGCTGACATTTGCCAATGTATAATAGTAAGCAGGTTTCCTGAATCTCCAAATAAATACAGTTAAAATATGTCATTACACATCCTAGAACTTAGCTGAGAGAACTACTGGATAGTAAGCAAGCTGGTGGGCATGCTGGGTAAAACCAGAGGGCTCTGAGCTAGGTAGAGAGGGAGCTATGGTGATGGGCAGTCAGTTTGGTGGATGGTGCAAGGAGCTATTAGTTGATTCAATGTGTGACTGGGAGAAAAAGAAAGAGTCCTTGAGTGTATCTCTCTGTTGGCTCATAAAAAAACCCAAGCTGTTCCAGTAATGGTTCCATTGCTCTTTGTGCCCACCCTGCCCCACCCTGCAAACCGCTCATATCTTTATTTCTTATGCATAGCATACACTGCTACACCACTACAACGGTGACACCTAATGAAATTGTCAGCAATGTAACAACTACACATGGTTCAGATGGTCTACAAATCTGCTTCTTAGACTGTGTCCTTACTTTTGCTTTTGATAATTTTCTTCTACAGAAATCAAAAGTATTTAGGCTCACAACCTTTTATTACTTATATTTTTCTGTAGTATTGTGGCTATTTGCAGCTCTGTATTGTTCTACATATCACTTCCTACCCACAGGCTTGACTAAAAACCCATTTTGCTTCCTGTGGTTACTTTTGTGTTAATCCTTAAGAGACAATCCGAAATATATTTTTAAAATAATGCTCTAAATAAGACACTCAATTGATTTTTTTTCTTAAATTGCTAATTATTTCATTATTTTAACTTCCGCAGTTAATTAATCCTTCTGTCTTAGGAAGTTTCTTTACTGTTGGTTGAGTTTCTACTGCCTAGTATCTTATTGTGCCACAACTGTGTCCACTGTGATATTATCACATGTTTGAGAACACATGCATATATATATATGTATATGTGTATGTGTATATATACATATACATATATACATTATACACACACACACACACACACACACACACACACACACACACACACACATATATATGGGGTGCTGTGCTGCAGACATATTGCAACTTGGTTGTTATTAACTCATATGGATATTTAAATTTAAATTAAATAAAAATAAATTCAATTAGAAGCCTCCTTTTCATCATATAGGGCTTTTTTCAAATGTCAGGATAGCTACACAGATCTAGCTACCCTGTCACACACAGCAGAGTTTCAGAACATCTTCCCATCAGAGAGCTTATTAGTTTTGCTCTAGAGAGCCCCTTTCCCAGATCCCCAAATCTTCTTCCAGGGTCTTTATAATCAGAAACCATGACAGACCCACTTTGCAGATTATTTGGCATTCTTATCATATTTAATTTCTACTTCTGAAAAAGTGTTTTACACATACATCCGAACACAGCACCTACTTTAACTGTCACTTAAGTCTTCTAAATTAAAATGCTCCTCTCTCTCTTCTCTGTCTCTCTCTGTCTGTTTCTGTCTGTCTGTCTGTCTGTCTGTCTATCTCTCCCTCCCCTCCTCTGTGTGTCTCTGTGTGTGTGTGTGTGTGTATGATGATCCTAAGGTTTTGCTTTTTGAAATCATTAAATACTGAAATCACAAAAACCTAGCCACCAGACTAGGGATTTAACAGTTATTTAATACTTTCTTAATCATTCCTTTAACCAGCTTTATCTTAGCATTATAATCAATTTTTATAGATATAATGCCACTTAAAGGAAATCTTCACTGCATTTTATTATTTCAAGCATGCTTTCTTAAGAGTTTTGCTTCTTCTTTTGTTTTTAATAAAACTTTCATTTCACGTGGCCCCATGTAGGATTGTGCTCGGTCCTCTGTCTGTAAGTTCTGCGCATGTAGTTAGGTGTCTTTGTGGGCTCCTCCAGTTGGGAGGCGGGTTGTCTCTTATTCTATACCTTGCACTTGGAACCCTTTTTCTCCTACTGGGTTGCCTTCTCCAGCCTTGATATGACCTATGTGCCTAGCCTCATTGTAACTTGTTATGCTGTGTTTGCTTGATATCTCTGGTGGGAGTAGGGGGCTCCTTTTTTTTTTTTTTTTTTTTTGGCAAGTGGAGAAGGATTAGATCTGGGAAAAGTAAAGGAAGGGTAAACTGAGGTCAGGATGTAGTGTTTGGGAAAAGAATAAAATATTTTCTATAGAGAAGTTTTAAGGTGTATGGAAATAATAGATATTAGAAAATCGGTCCTATCATTTCAAACTGTGTATATTAAAATCAATGTAAATGCCTACTCACATGAGTGTAATTAAATAAATTATAGATAATGTGCACACCTTGGGAAAAAAGTCTGTGTTTACTCTTTTTCTCTGAACAGGGTGTTTTGTTTGTTTCACTGTTTTCTCTATCAAATGCCCAAAGTTGTCAACAGTTCAAAGAAGTATCAGCTTTTAGATCTCCCCAAATCCACGGGTTTCATGCCTGCAGATCTGCTGCTCTGAGTGAAGGGCCTCATGGCTGGGATGATGTGCCAGTTGCAGTTCATCATTTGGCTTCAGGGTCTCTCAGGCCTCAGGCCTGAGTTCTCCCTGCTCAGTTCTCTGCCTCTCCTAAGTTCTGTGAAGTCAGAACACGAGAAGAAGCTAAAAATTTGAAACCCTAATTTGCTAAAACCAGAAAGTGTTTTTTAAGAAAAGAATTTAAGTTCTTTAAAATTGTACATCATTTTTAATTAAAACATATAGTTGTTAAAATTTCTCTTTAAGGACCCTTGAGGTTTGTAATTGCTAATATGTGGTCAGTGTTTATAAATATTTCATGAATCCCTGTAAGAACTTATTTAGAACAAATGGAATGATAAAGAGCATGTAGCGTAGCAGGAGTGGGCTTTGCATACAGAGACCAATGTTTTCTTTATTTCTTTTCCCATTGATCCTTGTGATAATAATTTGTTAGCATAGTTAGTCAATAGCATTGTTAATGATTTTTATATCAAGATACCAAGTTTTCATTTGCTTAGTCATTATGTAAAGGTACTATTTGACACTAATATTATCTGTCATCTTATATTTCATTTTTCTTTTCTTTTCTTTTTCTTTTTTTGGTTTAGCAATGAATTCTTACCCATTTGGGGACAGCTACATCATTTAAAACATTTATCTAATGAAAGATTAACTTTTGTTTTCATTTCAATTTTAAACTTTCATTATTTATCTTCATAAAGTGCTATTCTCATTTGCTTTTCAAAGGTTCAACCTCAATTTTGCCTTTAAATTTTGTTTTGTATGGATGTGTGTGAGAATACATGTATGTGAATATATGAGCATGGAGATCAAAGGATAGTGTAGGTGTTATTTCTCAGGAAACATGCACATTTTTAGATAAGATTTCTTATTTCCCCTGAGCTCACATTCATGGCTCATTGGCCAATGAAATGCAAGAATTTTCTTTTTTCCACCTCTGCAGAGAGGGAATGCTGGGATTGCAAGTGTATCAGACACCTAGCTCTTTTCTCTTTTCTCTCTTCCCAGCCTCTCCCCTTTTCTCTCATTTTCAGTATGTAGCACTTGGTGTCCTGGAACTCACTGTGTAGTCCAGGCAAGACTCAGACTTGCAGAGATTCACATCCATTACCTCTAGGGTGCTGGGATTTTGGAGCTGAACTTAAGTTAATACTTGTATGGCATCTCTCTAGCTCATGATGATCCCGAACTCTAATTTTTTCGCCCTCATTCCCCTAAGTCTGCCATTGCTGGTGTGTACCACCATGTCTAGCACATACCATTTCTCTGTCAGGGAAAAAAGAGGTTTGGGAGTTAATTTTCTTCCCAAGTCAACTGTTCTATGAATTTAACTCATCCTTATTAATCATATTAAAATGAGATTATCCCCTTGTATTTGTTGTCCAATAATCTATTACTTTAACTCTAGTAGGATTTACACCTGACTTTTAGTTTCCCATTTTGTGTTTGGCAAGTTTTAGTCTTCCCTAAAAGGTATTCTCTGAGCAAAGTTGTGTTCCTCATGATGTTTAACAATGTATCTCTGATGCTGACAGAACATATTTTGATCTTGTGTGAGGACATGGCATCTTATAATGTGCTTTTCCAGTGGGTCTGAGATGTTTCAGTCAACATTACACACACATTTTATATTAACTTAAGATAATAGCCTGTCTTAATATTACTCTAGCTTTCATTTTTCATTCTTTTGTTTTTGTTTTGCTTGCAGCCTTATATTTGGGTCATTTTAGACAAAGAAAGATGGACTTAATGGTACAAAGATAATGCTATACTTGTACTGTTTGAAAATAAATAAACTTAGCATTGATTTTAGTTGTTTTCTTTCATCTTCACTATCAGATATATATATATATATGGAGAGAGAGAGAGAGAGGGAGAGAGAGAGAGATAGATAGATAGAGAGAGAGAGAGAGAGAGAGAGAGAAACATGTTCCTAATGTGTGTTTTGGTATTAGTATGCTAACTAGTCATTGCCTTAGCTTACGTAAGGCTGAGTTTATCTACTATTTATACCTTGCAGCTGGTCCACTGTTCTCCCTAACTCTGTCTCACCTTTAATAGTTTTGTTATTCTCTGTATTCCCCACAGTTTGTCACCAACACACTAATTCAAATTTTCTGCATCATCAACTTTCTCTCTACAATAAAATGATGTTTTTTGTCATAATTTTACTTGCTTGTTGTAATTTTTATCATGTCTTTTCCTTATTACATTCTTGGCTTATTTGAAAAAAATATCTTTTACATTTTTCTTCAAAGCAACAATATTTTAAAAATATTAGTATTTTTTATATAATAAATGTTTTATTATATAAAGAGAGAGGGGTAAGAACATTGTAATATGTTTGAACTTTCTCTTCTATTTCTAAAAACTAAGTTACACACATATGTGTGTATACATATCTCTATATATAATGCAATATGCATTTATCCTGTATATTTGTATATGTATATATGCATATATATTTATGTGTGTGCCACATAAATATATATTTAACATTTAACATATATATTTACCATATACACATACAAAATATGTATACGTACATTTTATGTACTGAAATGCCATAGACGCGTGTCCTTCTGGATTGTCTCAGGCACGCTGGGACCATGTTTGCCACCAGGCCTAGTCCATACCTCTAGATGTTATTAGCCACACAACTTTAGAATATTTATTATCTAAACATATTTTTTGTTTTATATACTTTGTTCTAAATTCTAAATCATCTTTTTAATTTTAATGGTTGAGTTAGTGATCTGTCACCTTATTTGTTCAAAAAGACTTCTTACTCAAAGTTCTTGCATACCCAATATGTTCCTATATAGGAACGATTTCTTATTAAATATTTTCACAATGTTGTATGAGTCTAGGTGTTCACTCGTTGGTATTTTTCCTGTGTGAACAGTATTTACGCCATTTTACCAGATTTTGGAAGGTCCAGATCACAGCGAGTTGTAGTAAATGGAAACCAACCATATGTAATCATTAGGCTGAGTGATTTCTCTATATTGTAATCCCTCCGTCAGCATACACACAACTATGCATCATACCTCACTTCGCTTTTACACACCAGTTCTTTCAGAGAGTTTCTGAAAGCTTCAGTTGCTATTTACGGCATCTATGTAGATAACTTGAGAACACTTAGAATCCTTACCTCACCAGCAGCTGTTAGAAAGATCGGGTATACAGGCCCCCACTGTCTCTGGCAGCTTCCACACTAACCTACTCCAGTTGATCACACATTATATAAACTAAAATAAAAACCAAAAACCCTAACCAGCAAACCACCTATTTAATGCTTTCCATAACCTAAATCTGATGCTGCTTCAGTTGTGTCTCAATGAACTCCAAAGAGCTGGGGGAAAAGAATTCCCACCCAGTATCTCCTTGAACTATGTTTGCCCACGGTACACAGAAAATTCTTATTTTCAGTGTGTAAAGTCAAAGGCCAGACTGAGATGGTGTGTCTGTTTAGTAGCAGAAGCCAAACCCCACAGAAATGATGGTACAGAAGCAATAAGTCATATATTTTATCAGTGGATACAGGGCATGCTCCAGAAAGAAAGATTAAAATCTAAGGAAACAAAATGACCTTGTGCATTTACGAGATGATAACAGCCACTCTTGCGTAGTCTCACTTGCTGTTGTACAACACAGTCAGCTTCTTCCTCCATCCCCCATAGGCTCAGCTGACTGACCTCTTTGTCCTGTCAAGTGGTCTGCACTAGAACAACCTGGAACACATAAAGAAGAACTTGTCCCTGTGGGATGTCACAGAACTGCTTGAGCGAGGGAATTGACCTTCAGAGGTCACACTTACATCAGACCTTCAGGATGAACTTAATATATACTAAAGTTAATGTCCTTAGTAGATGACCAGAGGGTAAACTGGAGGCAAAGTCAACAATAGTAGGGCCACCCCTAGGTACCAGACCAGCAGATTCTGTAAGAATATGGAGAGAGCCCACAAACCTTTCCCATTCTCCACTGTTGTTGATCAAATATTAGACTGACTCCCTGGTAGAAAGCTGGAACAGGAAGGGTGATGTAGTGCTGTATGGTGCTGGGTGATGGGAAACATACTTTTTGAAGTCAGAAAGCATGAGCTCACATCTACAGAGGGGTCAAATTAGAAGCTATAGCTAGCAGTGAGTAGTGACCTCTAATTTATTTTTCATTTGCATGTAGCCTTTTCTTGCTTATATCTTTAAAGACCAAGAGTAAAATACTTTTAAGTATATAAAGTCAGAGAATAAGGGCTGAAGTAATGGCTTTTCAAACAATGGCAGGAAAATAAAATCTGAGCTAGGAAGAGATTAGAAACTCTTAAGGAACACCAATGTGTTTGCTTTGTGGGACTTACATGGCTCTGGCTCTAGGCAGGAAAAATAAATAACATGAAAACCAACAGCTGAAGCAAAACAAAAGCAACTTGGAAACACTGCAACTTCTGTTAGAAGCACCCTTTTATTAGAAAACAGGAGGGTTAATTCTCTGTTACTCATTCAACTTACAGGCTAATCTATTCCAAAACTCAGAAACTTTGTTAAGAACAATCTGAATTCAAAGATCTTGGGCTGCAGAGTCCTCAGAACTTGTTGCCAGTGTGGTATGTGTTAATGGCTCATGGATCTAATATTCTGGAATTGTTTTACCTGGTTGAAGTGGTGTGATTTCATTGGTTTACATGAGCAAAGGGGATTAAGTTTGGATTGCTACTAGTGTGAAGTTTCCTAGTTGTATTCAGATAGAGGTTATGAAATCCTGGAAATAGAAACTTTACAACTTACTTACAACTTTACAACTTTACAGTGTTTGCCTTTAGTAAAACATTGCAAATACATTGTTTCTTCCTAAAGACTAAAAGAGAAAATGAGACCCTACTTAACTTAAAAGAAACTCAGATGCCCAGTTTTCTTTCCACACACACACACACAAAAATGGATGCTTCTGTGAGAAGTCTATAGAAAGTGGCTGAACACACTTTACAAGACAAACACTGGGGTGCTTGGAGCCATCACTGGAAGGTTCCTTTATGAGAGCCCTCCACCTTTGTCTCACCCTATAACTCCTGCCTGTAAAGGTACTTGATTTTATTCTGCTGTAGACTTCGTTGCAAAGGCAGAGGATATTTTTCTTTTAAGAGAGTCCTTGGATGCTTCCTCTGGGTTGGATTTGCTAGATGGTGTGGATGGACTCCTTTGGTTATCCCTGCACTTCGCCTACTCTCACAGGTCTCGAGAGAGCAGAGGCTCCTTTTAAAATTACAGCTTCTTCAAAGTGCCCGGTGTCTTCAGACACCCTTTAATGTGCTGGCATAAAGTAAACCTTGTTCCTTGATAGGTTTTATGGACAAGTGTTTTCTGGGCCCCTTGAAATGTTCTCACAAGCCGATTCCAAGTACCGTTACAACCATTAATGACAGCACACAATGCTCTGTTCTAAAGTGTACCGTTCATGCATGTCCCATTTTGTGTTACAAGTAGAGCTGGTTGAATATGTGGATTTTTAAAATTTTTATTTTACCTACACTCAGCCCTTTTTTAAAAAAAAAAATCTTATTAAGCTCTTTCTGATCGAGATCCAGTGAAGGTTTTATTATTTTTTTCTAGAGCTCCTAACATGAAAGAGTTTCCTTACCTTGAAGGAAATTTGGAAAATAACACTTAACCTTGTGAAAATAAGGAGGTACATAGAAATATATTCTAGAAAGTACGTGGCATCTACAGAAATGTTTTGTTTTGCATGAGGGATTGTTTTCCTCCTGGCTCTGTGTGCATGACTGTACAAGTTTAGAGAGAATATCCATCATTATTTTCCATGTCAAATGCAAACAGGGTCAAATTGGCAGCACCCCAGGCTTGGGAAGCCACCTGATTTGTGAAACATGGAACCTACTTCTGTCTTTGGCCTCTCCTTGAATGTTTGGTCTAAGGTGGTATTGCAGTAACATGCAGTTTGGTGAGCTTCATCTGCAGGCTTACCAGGCAAGCTGGCCATGACACTGCATTCTAAAATCCCACGGGCCTGATTTGGTTTGTGCAGCGGCCTGATTCTGATAAGGGCTTGTGTGGGAAGCCGTTGCAGAGTGGCAGTTGCAGAGTGGCAGTTGGCTACTGCTGGCCACCACACATACATAGGCAGTGAAGGTTCTTTTGCCAAGACAAGTTAACCAATCAGATGTGAGACACGCCTCTCCTAGGCCTATATAAGCAGCACCAGTTCTGGGCTCAGGGTCTTTTCGCCTCTACAATCGAGCTCTCCCAATAAACGTGTGCAGAAGGATCCTGTTGCAGCGTCGTTCTTCCTGGCCAGTCGAGCGCGCGCAAGAGGCTTGCTGTAATGTATGGTGGGCAGGAGAAAGTGAGTACAATCTGGCCAGGAATTCTTTCTGCTCAGGTCTTCTTTCATTGGCTGGCCAGCTCTGCCTGCCACAGCGACATACTCCTCATCTCTTCCACAATGTTAGGTCCCCACAAGAGGAGGATGAGAATGTGTTGGCATTAAGAACTCTTACACTATGAGACCCAAGCAACAGGCTATGATTTAAACATTTGAGATGCTGTTGCTTGAGCTTTTTCTTAGTTTTTGTTTTTTTTGTTGTTGTTGTTGTTGGTTTTTTGTTTTATTTTGGTTTTGTGTGTTTATTTGTTTTTGTTTTGTTTTGTATTTTTTTTTTTCTTTTGGATTTTGGGGAGGGGAGCTTACCAAAGCCACCAATAGGAGGGAAGTTGATTGTGAAGTTGTATGAGGTTCTTCTTTAAAGTGACCCCATCTTTGTTCATATTTCTCACTACTCGTAAAGCAGATGGAGAAATAGCAAAGAGAGGTTAACCTGAAGTGACTATAGAGTATCCCAGGCCATCACAGAATTAATTGAAAATGGTATTAATTGAAGATGAGATTTGCTGGACTCTGAATCTGCTGAGAGAATGATTCACCAGCGCTAAGAAAATAAAGCTGCTCTGGCCATTCACTGCATACACAACACTTAGATGCCCAGGGTGAGAAAAGTCTGAAGATACATCCTCAGCTATGGTGAGAAAG
Organism: Mus musculus; assembly: GCF_000001635.26. Lineage (NCBI taxonomy): Eukaryota > Metazoa > Chordata > Mammalia > Rodentia > Muridae > Mus > Mus musculus. The sequence continues at coordinate 40,742,839 of NC_000081.6, forward strand.
TGTCTAATTGAAGTTGGAGCATGTATCAACTGAAATTATTCTATTGTTTATTACAAATGACACTGATAATATAATTTAGACTGTTACACAATAACTCCTGGCTATCTTTGTATTCAAACACAGATCTCAAATTTGAAATTATATCAGGGTTATCATATGGTTTGCTAAAAGATTTATGGCCATGACTCCTGAAGGTTCTGGGATGGGGATGAGGTGTGGAATGTGACAATCAGTTTGAATCTGTTGCAAGTTTCTAGATGATGCAAATGCTGCCAGTGTGCTGGTCTCACTTGGAGAGCCAAGATTTGCCTGCCATTTATGTATTCAGCCAAAACTCAGGCATCGTTTCAGCATAAATTAATAATTTATTAACTCCACCAGAAGGTTCAATTTGTAGCTAATTACACAGGTAAAGAATTGCTTGAGCAGGAAATGGTCAGAAGAGGTGTTATTAAAAGATGAGAAGTGAATTCGATCCAAAATTTATTAATCTGGAAGAACAAAAAGGAAAACAAGTTATATATTGACCATATATTATATCCCAGATGCAAATATTTGCATTGATTTTTCTTCTCAACATCTTTTCTTTTTATGTTCTGAATATACCCACATTGCTTCTCAAAATAAAGATATGTATGGCATATCTTTTGCATATATTTTTTGAAATTATAATTATATTATTCTCCCTTCCCTTCCTACCCACCAATCCCTCTCCTGCACCTTCTTTCTCTCTCAAATTTAAGGGCTCTTTTTCTTTACTTACTGTTATACACACACACACATTTATAAAGACATAAATAAAACCTTCTCGCTCTGGAGAGTATGATCTTGGGCAGATCTTTTTAAAGGCCATTCTTAGTTAGTTCATGTTACAATAATGAAGTGTTTAATGAAGTTTGCCACCAATGTACCTTTCTTGTAGTCATTTTATAGACATATTTTGTCATTTATATTAAAAGAAAATCAACCTGTGCATTTTAATTGATTTATTCTAAGAATGAGGACATAATGCTAATCTGGTGAAGCCTATGTTCCTACATTGTCTTTAGTTACAAAATAATTATTTTTATTTTGTATTTTTTAAACTCATTTCTGCTTTTACTGGTTCAGTTTGTGGTAAAACCATACAGGGTATCATATACTGGTGTGTGTGTGTGTGTGTGTGTGTGTGTGTGTTTTGCAGTATGTTTTGCTTGTTACAAAAGAATAGATGCATTTTGATACTGACTTGAAATTTCTAACAAATATATGTATATGCTTTCTTTAAGGGGGGGTATAATTTGAGATGTAAATCAATGGGATGATTTATTCAAAAAACAAAAGAGGTATGTAAGATTATAAATTTTGGTTAATCCATTTGTAAATATTTTTCAGACACATAGGTACAAAAGCTTTCATGGGAATATTCTTCTTACAGCCAATAAATACTGTTAAAAACTGAATACAGTTCATTCCATGTTATCGGTAGCACCTGAGGTTTCATGGAAGCATTTCCTACTTTTAGAAAACTATCGCAGCATTCCTGAGTTCACACACTGCAACTAGTTTCTATCAGGCTGAGAGAGAAATACTGAGGAAAGGACAATGGATTGCATCCTATCAAGTGGAATGATTCACTCCAACTGTGTAAATAATAATAATTATTATAGTAATAATAATAGTGGTAATGATAATAATAATATATATTGTGAACTTAGATTCGTGCATGTGTGAGTACTCTGTTAAAAGTCTAATGTAAGCCATTTATACTCATTTCCTACATCTCCAGTGCTATCACTTTACAATTTGATTTTCAATTGTATTACAATTAAATTCAACTGAGAAATCATTAGGTGAATGAGCATTTAAGGCATTCAGACTCAATGCAAAGTTCCCAACATGCTTCTTCCAGCTGGAAATGTGACTAGGGTAGAATTATAACTGAGAAGATAAGAAAATGCTTAAACGCACATAATTCAGTATGCTATATAATAACCTTTGTCTGCTTTTCCATTCACACTAAATTGGAGAGGTTTGTTCTGTTCCATTCAGTCTCATACCTTGTGTGCATAAGTTTGCCTCCTGAACGGAGGTTATTCACTTCTTCTAGGGTGGGGTCTTCTCATTGTGCACCTTGCTGTGAACTCAGTACAGAGCCTAACACTACCATTTTCAGTGCCCTGGATATGTACTAGTGAGATGAATAGCGCATGTGTGAGTAAATGCCTGACAAAGTCATGAAGAGAATGCTGCTATACACAATGCCTTCTGTGTTCTGTGCTCATCACCATCTTGGGGCTGTGAAACATTATATGAGAACTCCAGAAAGGAGATGTACAACAGAGGTAGAACACTTGCTAACCATGCTTGAGACCCTTGGCTTCATTTCCCCCCAAACACACACTTACACACAGGCTTTCCCAAACCCACACACACCACAAATACACATACACCACACATACAAATGCACCTAAACATACCATATATACACAAACACACCTATACATAGCCACATATGCCACCCATAAATACACACACACGCACACACACACACACACACACATACCATACACACACCAACATACTTGCCAAACAAAACAAAACAAACAGAAAGTAATAACCAAAATCCTCAAATCTCAAAATCCTTCCAAGCAAGCAACTCTGTTATTGTATGTTAATATAATTATGCTATTTTGAAGGTTATTTTTTTGAAATGAGATCTTGTTTAATAGCCCAGACTGACCTTAAATTCCCAGTCTACTTTCTAAGTATTGAAATAGCAATATTTCATGACACCAGGATTATTTATTGTTATTATTGTCTTATAATAACAATGCCATGTTTTTAAATTTACTTATAGTGTTTACAAAATGAATTATGTAAACTTTAACATGCATGTGTATGTTAGAATAAACTACATATATATGGTATATATGTATGTATATATGCATGTATGTATGTATGCATGCATGTAGGTATATGAGGATTGATACTTACCATGACTTAGCAATACACCAATGTGAATCTTGAAATGTATCTCCTGCATAGCAGGGAGAGGACTAAATTTGGTAAAATCATTCTGTCATATTTTCAAGATAGAGTGACCATTTTCAGTATATTGGGAATTGCTCTGTGGGCCTCTGGACTGAGACCTGATTAAAAAATATTTGAATTTCAATGCTGTTCCTGTCACTAACTTGCTGGGTCAGTGCACAAGGTTTTTGCTAATGAAGTGAATTTCCTAGATGCCTGAGTTACTTTCAGGGCTTAAATTAGTCATTAAGGACTCTAGTTTACATGTTGTCTCTATTTCTTCTGTAACTTTGTTTCTTCTTTGACATCAGTACTGAATCTAGGGGATAAGATCAATGTGATGTGCAAAGTTTGGGTATATTCTAAAAAAAAATAGTTTGTTACTATTATTCAGTTAGTAACTGAATGAATATTCCAAACGCGGGTATTTCAGGGAAAAACATGTAGCAATTTGAGTGGTTTTAGAGTTTATATATGAAATTGTTAATAGCACCTTCTATAAAAGTGGGTGCAGATATTATAGCAAAATTTATTCTGTTTATTTAAGATAAAAAGAACACTTTCTCTCAAAGAAACAATTTAAATAAAACTTGACCCTCTTCTCCTTCATTTCAGAGTGCTGTGTGGTCAAATGGAAATTTCCATCAGAAATTCTCTAATGTCTTTTGTGCATTAACATTTCAAAATTCAATTTAAATATCCAAAGATCTCATTTTTAACTCACTTAACAAAACTCAGGTAATTTCCTTAAACTTTTTTGATTGAAAGGCAGCAGTTGGTACAGATATATTTAGAAAAAAACCATGTACAGCTATGAGCAAAGCCCCAAATCAATTATATATAAGAAATAACACATGGAAAGAAATTAATGAAAAAGAAGAATTTCAACTATATGATTCTCTGGTCTGCTACCTGCAGGCAACAAACGTAAATGGGAAAAAAATCAACATTCTTCTGGTAGATAAGAAGAAAAATTAATAAAACTGTTTCTTTCCTATAAGATCCCCCGATGCCACTATTGTTGGATGTGTGTGACTGCAGAAACAGCTTCTTCTCCCAAAGTCCTAATTTTTTAGACTTCAGAAATAAGGTTTTATTCTTGCAGTTAAGCTCAATTACATGAGTTAGTATGGATCTGCACTGTCCAAAGAGCATTCCTCTTTCTTGTCCCTTCTCATTAAATGACTCTGTGGGATATGCATGAGACAAATGTAATAGGAACTGAGAAAGAAACAGTTTGCAATGTGCCCACAGGATAATGATGATTCATAAGGATGTCTGAATATAACAGCTGAAAATTCTGAAATGATCTGCTAAGAGCCACAAAATACAACCATGATTAAGTAAGAAAAATATCTGCTTTAAACACACACACACACACACACACACACACACACACACACACACACACATACTTCTATAAAGGGCATTATATTTTGTATAGTATAAAGATTAGCTTGAAACTAACAAAGAAACTAAAGGTAAGATACAGGTAGTTAGATACCATGTTGTCTAATAATGAATCCACTGGTTCATTTCATCACATACAGAAAATATAAATTAGTTTAAAATGAAAAGTTATATATTAACTTTCACATAGTAATGGGAGTATGTGGAGATTTAGCATATTGTGTTCTTGAATCATAAATGTGAATTTGAATCGCCTCCTTTTACTTTTATAGGTTTATAACTTTAAAAATAGTATCACTGGGCAAATGTAGTTCAATTGTAATGTGGTAATTCAAGCTGGTTATACGTTGCTTTCATTGTGATTATTGGAGCTCTCTCTCTCTGTCTCTGTCTCTCTCTGTCTCTTTGTCTCTGTCTATGTGTGTGTGCACGTGCATGTGCATGCATGCATGTGTGTGGCATGTGTGTGTGTGTGTGTGGTGTGTGTGTGTGTGTGTGTGTGTGTGTGTGTGTGTGTGTGTGTGCATGAGTGCCCTGTATGCATATTTATGCATCTTATTACTCCTTTGTCTGAATATATGTTACAAAGGACCTTTGAAGGAGACATAACACAGAAGTTAGCAATTTGGAAAGAGTCTTACTGTTTTAACATTCCTTAATTTATTATCATTCTGAAATATTTAATCCATTCATGTGGATGCCTTGCTCTATGTGTGCACAAAGTGACAATGTTGCTGATGAAGTTTTAAGTTTTAACATTAATACTACCTCATACTAATAAAGTGAAAAGTACCCTGTATTTTTTTTTTAAGGAATTAAAATGTCTGGATGTATTTGTGTTTTTCAGAGAAAAACTCAATGAACAGAGTTTCTGAGCACACTGTGATGGATTATTGTAATTATTGGGAATGATAATATTTTAATGTGACTTTCCCCCTACCTGTCAATTGTAATCAAGGCTGCCCACTACTCTGAAACAATCTCATTTTGCTAGGTGGCTAGCCTTGTGCAACCTATAGAATGCTTAGAATATTAATGCTTGTGAGAGACCGAATGTTCTCTGTGGTTCTCCTTGACAGTGTCTTCTTTTAATCACAATGCGCGCAAACACAAACCAAGTTAATATATAATGAACTAAGGCCAATGCGTGCTTAAGGGGAAAGATTTCCTACGGTTATTGCATTTGAACCATTGAAACTGTCATTTCTTTTTCTGTTTCCATCTGTGATACTGTGTTAATTTCTGCAGAAATAAATTCCTCTTGTAGGTGCCCGTTATTCTGAAACATTATCTAAACAGAGACTTTCTCTGGCATTTAGGTGAGGGTTGCACTCTTTATAGTCGGCTGCCAAGGTTGAAAATTATACAACAAAACAATGTATGTTGAAAGACACATGTGTTTGGCTTTGATATGTACTGTGCTGATCACTGCTCTCACGATGCCTCATTCTGTTGCTAATTTTAATCTTCTTTCTGCATTTTTGCACATCCTTGCATTTTACCCTCAAATTTTCTTTGTTGGCTTCTAGCTGTTACTTCAGTTACTGTGGACATGTTTGGGGGATTTCATTAGCACCCTAAAATTGTGTCAACAACTTCTCAAAAATTCCTTTATCCAGAGGATTAACTCTCCCCTAACTGCTTCATAGCCATATAGGTACAATCCAGCATTCACATTCTGCTCAGGAACCATGGTGATACAGGACAGGATGACTTTAACATCATATGTGTTCCTTTATCAACTTAAGCTATTCAAATCATTCCAGGGTAGACTATACACACAGTAGTCTGAACTTCACAGTGCAGCCGACTCACGGGGCTGGTCATGAGTGCCATTGGGGCTGTGAATCTATCCGACCCTTTCTTCTGTTAGTTTTATTTCTGGAACACAAGGGTACCCATGGCCAGTTCAAGTGAGCCCAAGAACACAATTGTTTCTCTGCTAAAAATGGAGCAAACACTGTCCACCAAAGTCTACTCATTTCTGCTCAGACAATTAATGGCACAATGGACTCTACCTTTAGAAGTACCATAGCCACAGTCTTTGGATACAGAGATCTAAGATATTAGCATTTTAAAATGTGGTTCTGGTTGATATTTATGAACATCAAGACTATTAATTCTGGCAGGAGTGTTTGAATATCTATAAATCGGACACAATTGAAGAGCTGAAATTCAGATTTCCTCAGACTTGCCTGCCAAGTGGCCTCAATCAGAAGTAATTTTCTCCATGAGGGCACATGGAGCTTGGTTGCGAGCCTTTTCTGAGGAGATATTATTTGTGTCAAATTACGTGTGGTGATTTTCCTGAAGTGGACTCTGTGCCCACTAATCCATACCCAGGAGGTCCAGCTCTTCCTCCTTCCTTCCCTGGCGCTGTTAATTACACTTGAGCTTCAAGAGTCTCTTTCTTACTCCTTTAACATGTTAGTTTGTGGCCACTGATTACCAGTGATGTTTCTTTAAAGAAACATGCAGTAGAGAGAGGAGAGAGATCCCATCTTCAGCCAGAAATACTATGCATTTTAAGGGAAACATCTGTCTTGGCATTTGACTTGATGGTGTAAAAGAAGTGGCTGGTAATTTCACATTTGAAAATATAGTAAACAATATAAACCTGATTTTTATTTTGGAAGGAATGCAAGCTGACCATGTAATTGACTTGTATCTTATTGTAAATATTAGCACTGGATTCTCATGCCTTTGGAACATATGAGCTAAAAATTTCTTTAACTTTATATTTAGGCTTGTTTGAATATAAATGCCACTTCAATATACACTTTTCATAAACCTAGAAATAAAAGTGAAATGCCCACTTAAAAACTGAGTCTATTTTTGATTGACAGCATATAACTTGGTGTGAGGTTTACTAAGTATAAATCTGTGTTTAGTGGTGGTTATCTTTCAAATGATAGCATGAGCAAGGTTTTAATTCAACTATCAAAATTTAATATATAACTGGAGCCAACTTACTATTCTTTTTTAAATTATTCAGTAACATCTTTAATAAAATATCTTGCAATTTTTATCACATCTGTTTCAATTTTAAAAATGAGAGTATATATACTGTTAATTTTATTTTTACAATATGCATGTATACATGTTCTCTAGGTATGAAAGATTTTATGCTTTTCATATTGTATGAACTATTGAATATTTATTACATGACTGGAATTTATTTTGGTAAGCAGAATTCAGCATATATATCTTCAAAGAAGAATCTGACTGCCAATATACTAGCTATATAATGTCATTTCTGTTGTAATGTATATTAAATCAGTTATTTCACAAATTGATCCCATATGGATTACATAAAGTATGAACAATCAGAAGTTTTATTTTTGCTGTCTACAAAAATATCATCCTGATTTTATGGGAGTGGGAACATATACTTAGGTCGACTTTTCAGTCAAAAGCTCAAGACAAATGATCTGGAGTTAACTTGTTATATGTTCATGAAAAAATAATTAGGGACTATTGCCTATCCACTAGCTAACACTTCTGTCTTTATGTGTTACTTGTATTTTACACTTTTGTGTCTGAGAGGAAATGCTTATAACTAACATACACTGATTTACATAGTAAGGCAATGATGTTTAAAAAAAAAAAAAGGATGTTCAAAATGCTGCACTTTAGAAACCAACAGCTTCACTTAGCTGTACTTTCCAGATTATAAAATGGAAAAAGGCTTGCACCTAACATACCGGATAACATAATAGACCATGCAAGAAAGCATGCTGGCTCTCCCCAATCAAAGAAAAATGAGATTTATTTTATATTTCCTTTTTACCAAGCATTATATTAAATACTTTAGACAAATACAAAGAAAGAAAGGTCATCATTAGTGTCATTAGATAAGTCATTAATAAGTGTATTAATACTGTATAGTTAAAGTACATGTTAACAGGATAGTGGTATCTGGTTATTTTATAGATGGTGTGCACATTTTGTTATTCGACATAACTTTTGTGTAAGTATCAATGTTAGACTTGAAATTATTAACAACAGATTAAAACTAATATGAGATCCATGAGTTTATCTATATTTTGATTGTTAAATTTAACTCTAAGATATGTTACAGTTACCAGATTATTTAACGTGAATATTTCTTGTTTTGAATTAAGGGAAAATAAATTTTAAAGGAAAAGTTTGGCTTGGATGCCCCTTAATTCAAATGCATGTAACTAATTCTATCCATATAAATGTTGCATGCCAGTTCAGTTCTGAGGACATTCACTTGGGTGCCAATCCTACACATCACCAGATGTAGGTATGTTGGCCTACACAGATATAAAATGAGAATATCGAAGCAAATAAAAGTATTTATAATATTTCTCCTTTGACCCTAAAAACTTGCTATTACATTTGTAAAAATAGAGATTAGATGAGAGAAAGGAGCCAGAGTGAGAAAGAGAGAGAGAGAGAGACAGACAGACCGAGACAGAGAGAGACAGAGAGAGACAGAGAGACACAGAGAGAGACACACACACAGAGACAGAGACAGAGACAGAGACAGAGAAAGGTGAAAACTTAATCCTAGAAGTATTTTTCCTGTCAAGAGCAGCGACAGACTGACAATTAGTGCCGATTACTGTAATTGTGTCCGATGGATAAAGATGCCGTTTTACTTTTTCAGGAGAAAATGCAGGCTTCAGCTTAGTGAAGCGAGTTGGGTACATTGATTCTTTAGCACCCTGGAGTTCCTGTGTCATCTGTTTCAGAGCCCCTGAACAACTGCAGCACCCCCCCCCCCACACACACACCATTTCCTTTCAGTAAAATAGGTCCATTAATGTAGTGCACCTCACTCTCATTCTTTCTAAGGAAGTTGTATTTTTATTACTGAAAAAGTATCACATAAATACAAATTACGTTTTTTTTTTCATTAGAAAACTACTTTTCATTTCAGTAAAAATTCAATTAATTGTGAATAGGGTTATGCTTTCATCAGGGAGAGAAATATGTAATTTTTCTTCAAGCCTCAAACACATATAATGAAATCTTTTCGAGGAATCCACTCTTAAGATGGATTTTTTAAAGTATAGACTTTATTAAAATCTCATTTCAATTAAAATGCATTCAATTACTGTAAATCTTTATTAAAATCACAGGTAAAATTGTTCAGCAGTGTAAGAGAGACTTGTGCTCTATACCGGGCTGTTAATTCTAACAAATGAACATAACATTCAAAGGTTTGCTCAAGACAGAAATATATATATATATATATATATATATATATATATATATACATACATATACATATACATATACATATACATATACATATACATATATATATATATCCCAGTACTCGGGGGAGGGGAGAATTTACTTTGTATGTAATCTCCTCAGGCATTGTCTTTTTTTACCTTCTCAATAAATGTAGTCTCTATTTATTTTTTAAAAACATTTTAAAATTTACTTATTTTGTAAGTTTCCATACTTGACATGTGCACTTTCCGTGTAACCCTATCCACTGTTTCTTATGTGGATTGACATGTGTGACTCCCCTTGGGATGACTTCCTGTAATCCTCCTTTCTCACCTTGGAAATCAAAACAACTCCGCTTAAAGGACTTTTATTTCATTACCTTCCAAGAATGTTTTTGGTACAGTGTCCCTGATTCTTTTTCAAGGGCCGCTGGAAGATGCCATCGACGACGAGGAAGAAGAGTGTCCGGTGGAGGAAGCCGAAGTCATCTCGAAAGGCGACTTTCCACTGGAGGGAAGCTTCCCCGCAGGCTTTGAGCCCGAAAATCTGAGCTGCGAAGACGTGGAGTTCTTTTGTAACAAAGGTAATCCTTGATGGCTGCATGTAGGAAAGGAATCCACAAAATCCACTTAGTTTTTGTAAATTTCTATTTACCTTAGCATGGACCAGTGCTGATATACAATACCATTATCTGTTAATATGGAAAATTATTTAAGAAATAAGAAGCTCTTTTGTCATTGGAATAAACTATTTTGTTTTGATAGTAATCTGCTTTTATATTCAAATATTTTAATATCAGTTGGCACGTTCCCTGAGTTAATTTTCTTGTTAGTTGGCTAACTAGTTATAACATATTTGATGTTTACCAAAGTTCTTTTTCTTTTAACGAGTTCTTCTTCTTTCAACTCCAAGAGTGTGCATAGCTCTAATACTGGATATAAGCACTGAGTGATGCAGACAGCACCTGAGCCCAAGTCTGGCTCAGTCCTGAAAACTTAGTACTGTGGGTGCTTACTTTAACTTTTAACACTACTCCCTCTTAGGCTATTGATAGCTTCTTAGCGTGATCTTTTCTTCTATGCATACTCATTGGACACACACAAGCACACACAAACACACATGCATACACATACCTACACATGCACACACTCACATAACACATATACTTACATATACACACACATACACACAGAGAAACACAAACACACTATAATCCAAGAAGTACTCTAGATAAGTCTCAGTTTATTTCTAACCTTGACTTTGATCATTAATATGACATTACCTGGCATCACTGCTTTTCCTCAGATTTTTTCTAAAATGAATATTTTGTTTCCTATAATACTTTTATTTTTTATTTTTACTAGTTTGTTTGACCTTCCCAGTGAGGAAGGACTTCTTTTCCTCCTACGCTGTCACATGATGTCACGTATGTTGGAATGATTTTTCTAGGTTTACAAAATCTGCTTCTGCCAATGAAGCATGAAAGCATCCCAGAGAGCCAACTGACTGAATGTCTGTGTGTCTGTCCACAACTGTCAATACTGTGTGTGTGTGTGTGTGTGTGTGTGTGTGTGTGTGTGATACTTGTGGAAGAATGTCATTTTCAGTCAGACAGTTCAGAGAAGTGACATGAGCTTATGAGTGTGTGCTGATTGGACTCACAGTCTAAAATCAAGAATGCTGATATAATATCTTTAAATGGACAGTTGAACATAGCCTGATGGTCTCACGTATTTATAGAATAATTTGGAAGTTTCAGCATTGCCTTCTCCCATTGATGGCATCTTAGAAACGAAGCAACACCACTTATTTTGCCCCTCAGTTCAGCAGAGCTCTAGCCTCACTGGGATTTCCCAGAAAGCCAACAGTGGCCTTGTGACATGGTGCTTGTCTCCCAATCAGACAAATTTGACTGAAAATTAGAAGAACAAAAGGTCGTTTTCCTAGACTCAGATTTCAGGCCAGTTTAATATTTCTTGTAGATGTTCTGATTTCTGTGTCTGTCTCTTAAGGACATGTAGTTTAAGCAATGTATGTAACCACCTGCTGAGATATTGAGGAATATTTGTTTTTAAATTACATGTTACACCATCTTACTCTTTTTGTTTCCACAAGATTTGCATGTCTATGTTTATTATAAGGTATCTTCCTTATGCTACGGTATCATAATAGAGAGCCAAGCTGGGGAGGAAAGGCACTGGCCCCCTCTTCTCTTTGGGCACTTATGGTTAAAGAGTTAAGACAGAAATTTAGATTATTAGTTATGTATCTAATATAATCAAAAATAAAAGCAATTAGTAATTACATTAATTATATGTATCATGTATTGTTTGCATTTTAAATTTGGGGATGATCACTATTGAAGGTTTATGTATAATAGAAGAGTTTAATAAATCCACAACATTTTAAGTGATTTGTTAGAAACAGGTAGGCTTAGATCAATTGGCTTTTTAAGGACAGTATTTATGGCCTTGAGAAAGAGATACTCATCTACGCTAACAGGAATCAGGATTCAGAGAATGTAATGACAGGCATTGGGAAGTGAGAAAAAATTGAATTACAATTATTATGACTGTTATTTAATGGATATGATTATTTGAAAAGTACTTGGAAATTTCTAAGATATTTTAAATGTATAACCAACAATAGCACAGAATTTGCCATTAAATAGTATATAGTATACGTATCATAAAACAATCTCATAATGTTCATTTTGAAACTAAAAATTTTCCATGGGAATAAAAACTTGGTTTCACTTGATATTTCCTTTATAAATGCCAATGTTACTATCTCACTTTTCTGTGTCCTGGGTAATAGAAAAGAATAATGTTATCTTACTCTCATAGATGATGAGTGCTGGGAATTCCCTCTGAAGTCAGGAGAAACTGTAGTGAAAGGAAGGCAATGCTAATGGATACTGTACCCTCTTGATATACAAGGGCCGCATCTCTCTCTGTTTCTCTGACTCTGTCTCAGTCTCTGCCTCTCTCTGTTTCTCTGTCTCTCTCTCTCTCTGTCTCTCTCTGTCTCTCTATCTCTCCCTCTCTCATCCTTCCCCTTTCTCTCACTTCAATTTGTGTTGTGTAAATACAATTGGAAGAGAAATTATTCCCACTAGAAAAGTAGAACTTAATCTCTATGTAGAAGACTACACTGCCTCAGTGGTACAAGCTTATGATTCCTGTGTATTTGAAGAAGGAAGAGGTAAGCCGTTACAGTAGTAGAAGTTAAGGCTTAAGCAAATCAGTATTGTAACTGGAAAGGGAGGTATGAAATGTTCTCCTTAACAATAATATTTCACTAAAACATGGGATTTTTTGTACACAATTTTGATCATTTGTAAACAACTCTAAACTTGTCAGTCTATATCAGAAGTGAATAAGATTGTTTGAAGTTTTGTTGTCTGAAGATATTTTCATAATTCTATTCTAGCAATGATCTAGTCATTTTAATGGTTTCCATAGATAAATTTTTAGATATAAGCTGTATTTCCTTAATAAAAAATATTAGGTAATGATCTCATACCACAAATATATGAGTAGAGTATCTCAATTTTTAAGCATGATATATTTACACATGCTTAGGGAAGAATAAGAAGTGTACTTATAAAGATAGTGTATCTTCATTCAAATTTTAGCAATTGATTTTTCATAAAAGTCATTCTATGCTATTCTAAGTAACTATGTAATTTTTTTGAAGAGTAAGAGAAAAAGCTTTGTTCTTTAAGTATCTATGAAAATGCTGCTAATTGTAAACCAAAGGTTCTACTTTTGTGATAGCCCATACCATGTAGGAAATTTTCTATGGTTAGAATGACATTTTACTTTTTATTTTGTATTTTTGTCAATTTCACTTGTTTCATCAAGTTTCTTGCTAAAGGGCAAGATTTTGTGCACATCTGGAAGATGTCAGTAGTATTAAAGCTGCAGGTTTTTTCTGATTCAATATTGCATAGCTCAGTTTAAAAATGGGAAAATCACATAGAAGTCTCATCTTTATTTTATGTTCCTTTAATATGTTAAATTCCAAATTACCTGAATATATCTCAGAGATATTCTTGTTTGAGTTTCAGGCCTATAATTCTATGTAAGATTCCTAAGCCAGCACTTGGTTTGGATAATCTCTGTGTTCTTCATCTTCACAAGAAAGACTTGTTTACAATAAAATGCTCCTCCAAACTGGTTTGGACCTCTGATATTTTAAAATATTAGACAAAGTGTAAAATGATAGCTCATGTCATAACATCTTCTTTTGTCCTAAGCTGCTTGGCTTTTTGCCTTCCCAGCATCTGTATCAGGAAGGAAACAAGCAAGAATTATTTCCTGGAATTTACAGATGACTAAGACATCCATACTGGGCCCATAAGTGCTACATATTTCCTGTGGTGCTGAATTATTTGTTTGAGTTATTTCACTTACTTATCTCTGTTTTATGTAGAAAACAAGAGCATATTTTCACACATGGGCAAAACTAAGCCTACTGTTAATAATTAGTAAAAGTGGGATTCCTTACCGGTATATGTAAGTTTGTTAATGACTGAAGTGGAGTAAATATGTTTTAGGATACATAGTAGGAGCATGTCACAGGATGTGTGAACAGGATGTGTCAGATGGCTGTCACTGTAATGTAGTAAGTTGCTGAGCTATGGAAAAGATATCTGCAAAAACTATGTGTCAACGAGCAGCTCAGTTGTCGATATCAATGATCTGGGAAAGTTACTATTGGGTTGTTAGAAATTGTTTTGTGATTTTATGGTCTCTAAACAAGCTAAGAGGCAATATAAAACTACCAGCCTTGACATTAGGAGACAGAAAACCCAACTTCTTTTCCTACTATTTAGCTATAAAGAATGGTAGAGAAATTGTTAAGTAGTGTTGACACCTGAGAGATATTGGGAAAGATTGGAACCAACGAAAGGTTGCAAAGCAGAAATCCCTGGAATAATACAGAAAAAAAGAAAAATTTAATGAAACAAAAAACTCATACTTTGTATGGTGAACATTGTTGAGGACAAGAGAAAAACAGGACAGGGCAGGGTGATGGAGTGGCATTACATCTTTGTTTGGGGACACACTTGACTTTATAAAGAGCAATGGGTAAGGAAACTGAGCTTCTAGAACCTAGTCCCCTGTGTCCACCTGAGAGGCTAGTGTTAAACAAAGACAACAGAGGCTAGCAGGGAGCCTGAGACAGGGACTTATTGCTTCAGGATCCAACCACTGTGGGTGGGATAGGTAAAGGCACTGTGAAAGGAGATTGGATGCATGGGGATGTTAGAGAAGAAGAGCAGACAGGAGACATCTTGCATTTGCCTAGTGAAGAATGGTCTGCAGAAAACGAAGGTGGAGGCAGGGAAACTGAGACCTGTACCTTGGAGAACCTGTCAAATAATACAAATAACCCAATCAGAATCTTCCTTTTAGCCAAGAGCTTGATGAGACTCCATCTGTAGATCATTAATATAAATTCCACAGTAGCACTTGGTGGGTGTTTGGGGACAACCTGTGTCACCTCGTTCCTTTCCCCCTTAGCAGAGTTGGGTCAGTCTTTTTGACAGATTCCCACATCCTTGAAAAAGAAAAATTACGTGTAGGAAGCCAGCAAATCTGAACAAATTGAGGCAGGCTTCATTCATATGCTTAAGGAGATGCCTGCCAAACCCATTGAGCTGTCCCTCTCCTCTCCCCTCCCCTCTTAGGTATCAGCTTTTTGTAGTTCGGTTTAGTAACAGTAGCAAAGCTGTGTCTTTTTCTTGGACTTTATATAACAACCTAAGCCTAGATTCTTAGTATTCATCTTTTCTACCTGCTCTTAAACATGTGGGGTTTCTGCTTGTTTTTCAGCTACTATACAACTCAAATATCCATGTTACTATGTCTTTTCGCTTCTTCGTGTGAATTATTTTCTCAGTAAATCAAGATGTCTATTTCTACCTCCTCCTCAGCAGCATTCTTTCAATGCTTGGCCCTGGCTTTCCTGAAGCATCACTGCCTCCTCAGATGCAGGGTACCAAAACCAGAATCTGCAGAAGGCTGGTCTGCTGTAACCTCTTTGAGCTGAATAAGGAAGAGGGTATTTACAAAGTTCTCCCCTTTTTTTTTTCTTAACGGGATTAAGAAGCTCAGCTCTTTAAATTCTTGCATATAGCATTGACATTTCCAGGGTGTGTTTGGATCAGGGAGTTCAAAGAGAAGGAGTGAAAGAAAAAAGCCAATATGACTTTGTTTTTTCCTTGCTGGAGGAGCTGTTTGTGCAAATCGCCTATAAGCTTATTGACCTGAATCTTTGACTCCTTGTTTTTCCTGGATTTGGCTGGAGTGGAGACACTGATGGAACACTGATAGGGCTGATTGAGCAGCCCCCAGCTTTGCTTGGCATGGACCTGGCTTCTCTTCTCCACCACCTCCCTCCCTTTGCATGACATTATTGTTCCTTGGCAAACCTGAGGTTTTCCCGGGCCCAATTCTTGTTAATTTGTTCATGTTCATTTTGTTGTTGTAATGCATTTTAAAATCACTCTGTTTTTCTTGCCTAGGCTGTCCCACAGTGAAAACTGAGAAGCCATGGTTTTTTTTTTTTTTTAAAGGAAGTAGAAATAGAAATGAGAGTCATGTCCTCCTTGTGTTTGCATCTCATGATAAACAGCACACCTGTGACACTGTGATGTCATACTTCATAGCTGTTTTAGAAACCCACACATCATGGTTTTTACTTAGAATTGGGCAAAATGTTTTAAAAGATTATTGGGAGGGCAAGAGAGCATTTCAACAAAACCATACTTAAAGGACAGGAAACAAGGGCAGGGGTAGTTTTTGTTTTTGTTTGTTTGATTTTTATGGACTTTTTTTTTTTATTATCAAAACCAGATGAATTAGTAGGGTGTTTGTTTGTTTTGTTTTTTAAATTTAATATTGTAAATATAGGGGCCAGCTAAAATTTTATCTACTTACCTCATATACTCTAGCTTAAGACAAAAAAATTTCAACAAAGTGAAAACTGATTGATTTTACCCATTGTATGAAATGGTTCACACTGTAGTGTTTACAGGAGTCACGGATGATAGCATATCCTAGGAGTTTTGTTTTGTTGTGTATGACAATCTCAGTGCATTTTATTCCCGTGAAATGGATGCCAGAATCACACATGTGCAATCTTCCAATGTTAATTTGAAAAATAAATTCAAGTTTGGTAAACCATGATCAATATTCATCTGTTAGAATTTCTGATATATTCTCGTGCTATAATAAAGTGTCTTTCTTTTTGTCCAACTAAACACATAAGGCTTAGGAGGTATCTGCTCCTTTTCAATGTCATCCTTATTTTAAGTAAGCAATATGTTTGTAACAGCAGGAATGAAAATTACTATGAAGATCATTTTATTATAATTTAGAAAACAAGTTCACAGCTTTAAAATGTAAGGTTTCTGAAAGAGCAAGAAGCTTTTTTGACTTGGAAGATTTATTTAGATTTGTTGTTTCTGAATGTTAAGAGTCATCTGAAGAAGAATAATCTATTTAATCATCCCCTGATATTCTATTTATATATCATTGATTGGCTCTTTCAGCTTTAGTCTTGATATTGGATTAATTAACCATTAAATTTAGCTGAATAATATAAAAGAGAACTTCTTTGTATGCCCATGTTCTTGGTGATGTTTTGGTCTGAATGAAGATTCAGTGTTTCTTAAGAAAGCATTTTTGATGAAATTGTGATTATGCTTAAAGTCTGTTTATCTCAGTGTTATTTGCTTACATTTGTATTTGAGTAGCACCCTCATGTTTGCCTAGCATTTGTCTCTATTAACCCTATTTATTTTTCTATTTCGAAAAAAAAATTACAAGTTTGAATAGCTTTGGTAAAGCCTGGGTAGCCAATTTACTTTAACCATATGAATTAACTTGATTCACAACCCTGCATGTTAACTGTTGATTGCATTTAGGGTTTAAGAGAAAATGTTCACACTGTAGGAAACATTTCTTGGAAATAGCAGTGTCTCCTCTCCTCTATATCTTTTAGCATCCCAAGCGATTTCCAAAGTGTTTCCTGGTTCTGCCCTACTATTTAGTAAATTTAAATCAAATAGGTTTTCAAAGCTCTTAATCTTCTCACATAAAAATTTGCATTTTCTTGTTAGTATGTAAAATTCTCTCAGTGTTTTTGTTATCATTGGCAAAGCAACAGGCAGCATTAGGCATTTGCCCATCCATTACCTGATGGGATAATCTTTATCTCTGGTAGCCCTAAACATAGAGAGTGTAGAAAGAAATAGGGAACGCTGTGATATGATGAATTTAATTATAGTAATAAAATCAGTCACTTTTTTGTTGTTCTTAAAAGGTCAAATAAAAATAGCTAGATGCGCAGTAACAATAAATGCTGCTGATGAATGCAGATTGCTGCCTCAGCACTTTTCTGAGATTAGACAGATCAGTATTGAAACTATGCACCAATTATAGTAATTATAATAATGGTAATAACAACCTTCATTTTCTGTTTGTCCTCGAAAGTCAGGAAGTTTGTTGCCTATATACCATTTTTAAATCAGCTCACTGTCATGCAGGGTAGATGTCATTTTCAGTTTAACTTCTGTAGGTTTGTTGCCTTCGTCAAAGTACAAAACTACTAAAGGCTAAGATCACATAAAAATGAGGAGGGCAAGGAAAATGTATTGTTAAATAATTCTTTTAGAAGGAGCTGGAAACATGAAGAATTCCAAACCTTACTATCACATGATATTTTAAAATGGGCTTTCTAAGAAGCAAACAAACCAACAACACCCTTACATATCCACCAGTAAAAAACTATGCTTTTTATAACCCCCCCCAAAAAAAAGCCCACCAAGGATTAAGTAAATGAATGAGAAACATACTTAAAATTTTCTATCATTTAGTGTCTCTTTGAAATCATAGTGAATGAAAAACAATATTTCAGTACCTAGATAGGGTGTATCAATCATGTGTGTACTATATTGAAAGTCTTTGTGACCAATCATTATGTCACCTTGTATGGCAACATGGAATACGCCACCGTTTCTCACTGTCTGCTCCTTGTCCTCTTGTTGAAGACAACCCAAAGAACCAGAGGCATACCAGAGTGTGTGCACTTGGGCTGAAGCCAGTGATAAATGAGCAGGGTGTTTTCAAGTCCATCACGACTATTTGGATAGGAATTTCAGCCGCATGGAAATGTTTGCAGATTGAACTCTTTTGAAACACTTTGACCTTAACACAAAATAAACCTAAGTAAAAAGCAGGGAAAGGAAGGAAGGAAGAGAGGAAGGGGGCATTGTTTGCAGGCAGAGCTCCAGGCACTGTGAAAACTTTTCACTCTTCTAAAGGAAATGCAGTACAGCAGATGGCGAGAGAGGAAGCGAGATAAACACAGGAACTGGAAAAGCAAGCAATCCATTCTAACAGGTTCTATATCGAAGATCTGGAGGGGCAGAAAGATTAGACAAGGAACTCTTCAGAAACCTGACAGTGGCTGTATCTTACCAAGTCTTATGCACATAGCCGACATGGAAAGCAGAAATGCAGACACTAGCCTGCCTGTGGTTATATATTTCTGACAGTGAGAAGGGAAGATCTTTTTAAGGATTAAAGGCATCGATTTATCAAGGGAGAAATCACCAGCTGCGACACACAAGAGCATCCTCCATTCCTCCAAGGGTTTGACAATAACATTTGATGCCATTTCAATTGTTGCACTGGAATTAGCATATGGCCCTTTACTTGGGGTCTTCGACTAACTTTTAGGGTTTTTATCTATGTAAATTACACTCCATACTAGCTAACCAACACTGAAAATCTATATGATTTGATGTGATATGTGAGCATTGTTGTATGTAGAGAGACTTAATGCATAGTTTAGAGTCAGAAGAAGGGCTACATGAAGAATATGTTCATCTCTTAGAATGCTCAACTAAAATGAAGGAGTGCACACAATGTGTGGACACAGTGAGAAGCCTGGGTTAATGACGGGGTGTTCCTCAGCCTCCATGTGCCTGCTTTAGACTTTATTGTGCTTTCCTGTCCTATCCTGGAAGCCGACAACTGTGGATAAACCAGTATATAGTCACTATTTTGTCTTTTTATTCATTCTTCTCCTGTGAAATACGTCCCAATGGCAGCTTCTCCTCCACCTACCTCTCCCAGTTCCAGCCTGCACATCCCATGTCCTCCACGTCAACTCCTCTTCTGTCTCTCCTTAGGAAAGAACAGGCCTCCGGGGATAGTAACTGAATGTGGCCTAACAAGATGCAGTCAAACTAGACACAAATCCTCATTAAGGCTGGATGAGGCAACACAGTAGAAGGGAAAGGGTCCCAAGAGTAGGTAAAAGAAGCTAAGTCGTCCCTACTTACACTGTTACGAGTCCCACAGAAACCTCCGTGCTAAAAATCAGATCATATATGCAGAGGATGTATGTGGACTCTTGGGATTGCCACGTCAGTCTCAGTGGGCTGCTATGAGCTCTGCTTAATTGATTCTGTGGGCAGTGTTCTTCTCATGTCCTCAAGCCCTCTATCTCCAACATTTCTTCCTCCCCCTCAAGCTCTGCCTAATATTTGGCTGTGAGTCTCTATCCACACCAGCTGCTAGAGGGACTCTCTCTGGTGGTGATTGAGCACGACATATACTCTGATTATTTAATCACAACAGAGTATCATAAGGAATCATTTCATTGATTCTTGACCTTGTTTTTTTATTTTTATTTTTCTTTTCAGCCAGTACTCTTTTGTTCTAGCATAGGTTTCTGTACCATCCATCTTCAGGTTGATTTAGGGCCATCCAGACAACGTGGGCTATGGGCTCTCTCTCTTCTGTTGTGGGCCTCCATATGATTAGTCATTGGTTGGCTACTCCCACAAGCTCTGAGACACTATTGGCCCAACACATCTTGCAGGCAGAACAGGTTATAGATTGATGGGTTTCTGGCTGAGATGGTGTCCCAGTCCCATCACTGGATGCTTTGCTTGGCTACAGAAGATGGCTAGTTCAGGCTCTGGATCTTCTGTTACTACAAGTCCTCAATAGGGTCATGCTCATTGTTTTCAGGAAGTTTCTGCTGCACTAGGTTCTACAGCGGCCCCTAAAAGCCCTCTAATTCAAGTGGTTTCTCCTTAGTAAGAAACAATAATTCTACAGCAGTGTATATAAAAAGACAAGAAATAGTTTACATTCTTAGGAAAATCCATTTTAGAAAGAATGATGTTTTCTGAATAGTAAAAATAGTTGTGTTGAGGCATTTGAGGTGACCCCCAAAATATCAGACCATTAATGAAAATAAATTTTGAAAATTATGTAGTATATATGCTATGTTCATATTTCACAAGACCAAACAGATGATACATGTATTAATTCCCCTTTGCAGTTAAATTTACAATTGCTTAATTAGTTTTATATCAAATAATAGACCCAGAACAGTCCAAAACAGTGCTAAACAAATCTGAAATTCAAATAATTTAAATAAATGTGGGTGATTGCTTCAGAATTCCTGGGCTGGTTTGACAACATTACCCAAATTTCTCAGCACTCTGGGCAGAACTGCAAATTTAATCGGAAAGGGGGTTCTGGTCCTCACTTAGCATTCAGAGGTCTGTTTCCACTGAGAGTTAGAAAGCTATAGCTTCGGTTGCCCCAAGCTGCTATCTTCCAATAATTGTCAATTTATGTTCTTAGTGAGTGGCACCCACATTCTTAGGTCACACAGGTCCAAATCAACCTATTTACAACCACAGTCAGTGGAAGTAAACTCACAGCAGTCAACAGTGGTGAAGAGTGCTATTTGGCTTTAGGTTTCAATACAAATCTTCAAATTTATATTTGAAGTCAATACATAAGTCCCACATCTATCAAATTTGACTAAACTCTCAGAGTCCAAAGAATCTAGAGAGAGTCCGGAAATGCCCAGTTTTTAAAGTACTGTGGGGAGGAGAGAGTTCCCACATGTTTCTGAATGTCTGGAAGATGTTGTGGGTACTGTCTGTGTTTCTCTGGTGTTATCAGCAACAGCCAAGGTTCTTCTTCTGGCACTGAGGTAGAAGGGGATGTGGGAGGACTCAGCCTTAACGGAGCCTGAACGGACCTTGTGATAACATGTTTCAGACAATCTCTGGAGTTGAAAGCTAGATGTGAATCTGAGAGAACAGAAATCTGACATGACCTGGGATTTTTTTTTTTTTTTTTTTTAGAAACACTTTTGCCCAAAAGATATACAAACTTCATTGGGCCCAAGTTTCACTGTGAGAATAGACTTTTGAAACAGCCACAAAACAGCTCAGCTTATATCCTAAGATCCAGACTGAGATTACTAAGTTGTCCCTAATATGACACTAGGAAATATTTTTTAGATAACTGCATGTCCAGATCTACTTTTTCCTATTGCTGAGACCTAAATCTACTTTTTCTTATTGCTGAGATCTTATGAAAAATTCATAGTTTGCTTTCATTTTGCTTGATTTTTGGAAAAATGAGTGACTCAAAACACAGTACCAGACAGATGGCTCTGGAGGCAAGAACGCTTGCCACCACACTTGACCACTTGGGTTAGATCTCTGGAATACACATGACAGAACAAGAAAACTAACACCCACAAGTTGTTCTCTGCAGCATACATGCTGTGGTACACACACACACACACACACACACACACACACCACTCACATGCGTGCATAGACAGTACACAGAGAGAGGGAGGAGGGAGAAAGAGAGGGAAAAAAATGAACATAAATGTAAAACAAGCCAGCATAGTGGTAGTCAGTATACTCAGAATTCATGCCTCCAGATCTGACAATTTTTTCTATTGAATGCTAGCTGCCTCTGCCATTGTGAGACATGCTATGGATACAAAGGGTAAGTGTACTCTCTAGGAGCAGACATTACTAGCATGATGCTGAAAGGTACTCTGACCTAGGAAGGAAGTTAGAGGAGCTGTCTTTAAGAATGTAGCATTAGAGGTGAAATCAAATGATGTGTAGGCATACATAGGTAAGAAGGAACCGACTTCCAGGCTTCAGGAAGAGAATGGGGTAGCAAGAGCCTGGTATATATGTACAGGGAGCAATGGAGATTGTTTTATCATTGATTCCAGAGAAAAAGATGAGGGTCAGAAGCCTCAGGAAGTACAATGAACGAGGATAAGCTTAAGAACAAGAAAATGAACAAAGAGAGAGAGAGAGAAGAGGGAAATACATAACTTGAAATCTTAAAGCCTAAATGCTAACATGAAAGACTAGTTAGAAAGAGCAGTAGGTACAGGCACATGCTGCCAAGTCTGAAGACTCAAACATGATCCTCAGATCCTACATAGCAGATGGAGAGAACCTTTCAGTTTCTCTCAGTTGACCTCTGACCTCCACAGGTACACTGTCATGCACACATGCCCACACAGTTACGCACACTAATCCTCAGAACCTTTGTGATAGAAGGAAAGAGACACTTCTCCAATTTGTTCTTTGACATCTCCGGTACACTGTCACATGCATGTGTACACACACATGTACATACATGCACATACAAAACAACAAAAAATAAGATAAATGAAAAAGAAATCAAAGCATATAAAAAATTAAATGTCAGCCTGAGTTTATCCATAAGTTAGAGAGAAATGATACCTAAAAAATACCAACAGGGACTAGAGAGATGGCTTAGTGGTTAAGAGCACTGACTGCCCTTCCAGAGGTCCTGAGCTCAATTCACAGAAACAACATGGTGGCTCACAACCATCTGTAATGGGATCTGGTGCCCTCTTCTGGTGTGTGTGAAGACAGTATATTCAAATATAAAATAAATAAACCTTAAAAATAAAATAAGCAGGAACAAACTAGGCTTATTAACATAAAATAAATGATATCACTTGAAGTTTATTTTAAAAAAGTCATTTACTATATTTTTGTGTGACTATACACACATGTCCATGTGTGTATCTGCATGATGTTCACTCTTTCCATAGACCAAGAATTATGGTACCTTGTGGGATGCATGTCTTGCTATGTCTCTGTGTCCTGAGATGTAAACTCCAGGACACATGACTGTACAGAAAGCATTCTTCATCGTCGCCTACCTTTTCAGCCCATGATTTTTGGGGATAATGTTGTCTGTTTTGTTGTTGCTGCCTATTTTTTAATCTCTGGAAGTTGCCTTCTATTATGGTGCTATAATTAATTGTTTACAAAGAGCATTGAAATGGGGCCTTCATCTTTTGTAGTTGTGATCTCTGTAAATATACATTACCTACTGGTTCTATCTCAGGCTTCACATTGAAATGTGTGGCTTGGTAGTAACTGCATTTGTGAGTGTAGTGTAGTGACAGAAGACTATGCTGATGGTGTGTGCTTGTTCATCATATCCTATAAGATTTACTAGAGCTGGTCTGGAGGGTGGGCAGAATAAAGCCCGAGGCTCTATGGAGAGGGGTGTTCAAACACCATCACTTTCTCAAATCAGTACAGCCCATTATTCTTGTAGACTAGGTGGCTTGTTGGAGAGACAGTTTCGAAAATAAAGTCTGTTTTCATTTTATTCTTGGTGGTGTTAACGATGACTTTCTGAAGAGTATGGTAAGCTTGAAACTCGAAGGCAACAAACTCAAAGCTAAAGCAATAGAGATCAGTTGGAAGCACAACCCAGACCCTGAAAGACAAATTGCACACATTCTCTAGTATTTGTGAGTCTTCATGTCAGTGAACAGACTGCAAGCAGCCATCCTGTCTATAGACCTCAACAACACTGGTTCTTTGGAACAAGAAATGTGTCCTTTACAGTCTCTGGGAAAAAAAAGGATACTAGTTGTCATAAGGATTTTGTTTTGATGGTAAGAGGGGGAAAAGACAATATAAAGTATTTAAATATAAACTTTGAAATAATCATACAAGTCAAGTAAACGTAAGTTAATCATAAAGTGGTAAGCAAATGCTTCCCTCCATACTCGGTTATTTATTTAATCCTTTCTGGTGCTTAGGCAGGGAAGTAATGAGGAATAAAGATTAGTGAGGGGCGTTCTCTCAGTACAGTGGTTTACTTTCTCTCTCTTGGATATTTCCTTTATGCTCGCAATCCTCAGTAAAGATGAACGCTTAGAGAAACCCTTTCTTTCACCTGAGAGATAACCCTGATGGCTGAAGAAACTCTGGATACTCTAGAGTAGTGACTCTCAACCTTCTAAACGCTGTAACCCTCTAGTGCAGTTGACCGCATGTTGTGGTCACCCCCAATAATA
Source organism: Mus musculus (assembly GCF_000001635.26). NCBI lineage: Eukaryota > Metazoa > Chordata > Mammalia > Rodentia > Muridae > Mus > Mus musculus. The sequence continues at coordinate 40,767,691 of NC_000081.6, forward strand.
AAAGTGTTTTCAATGTTACTTCACAACTGTAATTCCCTACTGTTGTGAATCAAAACGTAAAGAACTGTGTTTTCTGAGTGGTCTTAGGTAACAGCTGTGAAGGGTCATTCAGCCCCCAAAGAATCACGACACTTATTTTGAGAGCCACTTCTCTAGAAGGACTACAAATCACTATTTCTCCTTAAATCATCAAAATATTAATCGTGCAGCTATAGTAAGATATTTGAAGCTACAGTAGCCATACACTGGCTATAGACATTTACGGTTTTTTTCTTAAAATAATATATTTCCCATGGACTGTTAGAATTTCAGGATTTTCTCACTAGGGTCTAAAAATTATAACCAGATAACAATATGCATTACATCTTTTTTGCTTATTTTTTTATATTCTGGAGTCTTAAAATGATTTTCAAGATAATAAAATATTAAATGTAGACAACCCAAGTAAAGAGGTAAGGGGATTACGTGAATATTTAAAATTACTTATATACTGTATTTAACTGCCTTGGACATACCAAGGCACTGTATTTAATACAACGTCAGAAGGAAACCTGAGCCAGGTGACATGATTGCTACCACACATAGACTAGATGATTATTTTCAAATAGCTTACATGTTTAGAGTTTCCCTTTGTTATTGCTATAACTGGGGTATTGTTTGTCTTATTTATTTTGTTTCTCTATGCATATCTATGACTATAGCTTGGCAATAAAGTCTTACTAATACCTGAATTTTTTTCTTGAATAATCTGGAACTAAACAAGCATTCCAGTTAAACCATATCACTATCAGACAACAGGAGCACACACTCAGTGTGAAACTCTAATGTCATCGTCCTTCAGTGTGAGCTGTAGCTTTCTGTTTTTGACTCCTCCAGTCCTTTAACCAGAGCTATCTTGTCTGATGATAAACCATAAGTGTATGAGGCTCGCACATTTTTCATCTCTTTTATGACCTTATCTTTCATGAGCGGCTTCTGTGAAGGTATCCTAACTATAGGAAGCACCTGGAAAACATACGTGATATCTCTTTTCTGATAAGCGGTTGTGAACAAGAAAGTAGATCTGTCACTTCTGAACTGCTCATTGTTAGAAATACTTTGATGATTTAGCTGATTGCAAAGTACATTATAGGGATGACTAACCGCTCCAATAACACTCCTAGTCGAGAAAGTTCAATAGTTATATTGTACGGAATTTCTATAAGAGGTTAATATTGACAGGAACTACATGGATTAAAAGAGCAGAGTTGAGAAAGGCTGTCTGCTTACATGACTGCTTTCAAACACTGCTGCTGTTTTGTGCTGAAAAAGTGATTGTCTCAGGAATCAGCAAACCTTTAATTCAAAGAGCAGTGTTTAATTTTGAGTGAAAAGGTGTTTGTTTGCATTTTTGAAATTATTTTTTGCTTGGTTAAGAAATCCACTGTCCAAACCTCATTGTCAACAATACCGAATAGGATATTTCAAGGCACTGTGTCCTGCGTTTCAAAGACTATGTTTTAGTGCATTTCCTTGAGTCATTTATGTTGTGCATTATATTGTCAATAACACTTTCAATTTTTCCCCATAGGGCTCACATTGATTTGAAAATTAGACTAAGAAAAATGGAAGGGCTCTCAACGCACTTATATCTTTTAAAAGAGCAACAAAAGCGTTTAATCTTGCAGGAGAAAACCATTAACTCCATAGTCATAATTTCAGAAATATTACAGATTTTGTTACTGCTTGCATTTATTCAGTTTCTTTCTTTTACGACTCACTCGTTTCAGTTCTCACATTAAGTATGTTTGTCCTTTGCTGAAAATATGCTGAACTGTCTATTCATAGGTATATGAATAAAGAATTCAGAGCGCAAATTAGAGGGCGCCACATGCGTGCCCAGTTCTGCCACTCTCTTCTGACATCCTTTTCTCTCTGCTCCTCTCCTTTCCCTAACGCTAAAGCTTTTGGAGCAGTGTATTAGCAAGCTTGTCATTATTATCTTGGCTAGTAATTATTCATGACATTTGTCCAAAGCCACTCCATAGCCCCGATTTCAAACACAAGAGAGTCGAAATGGACTGAGCCAAAGACAGCCAGCGAGGTGAACTCCATTCAAACCAAGAAGAAGCTGGAGTTGGGTTAATATCAAAATAAAGTTCTATTTATAAATTTTCTATGAGAATAAAATACTGAGAGGCAAGAAGCAAGTGTCTATTATTAGCGAAAAATGGTGTTTCTTAAGAATACTTCAGAGATTTCATATTTGATTAAATTATTTTTAATCATTTCATTTTTCATTAGTAAAAAGATTAAAAATGAATTAGGTAAAAAACATTACCATAAAAATGAGAACTAGTTTCCTGAGATAAAGTTAGAAGATGAAAGGTCCAAAAGTTGAAAATGTGACATATTTTAGTTATTAAATAGAAATAATGTGCTGAAAGCAATTAATTAGCAAATGTAATGATATTGCAGTAGGTTATGGCAAAAAGAATGAGACAAAAATCTAATTTCCTAACTGGTCAGTGAGCAACGGTTATTGATCAAGCATCTATGTGTGGTTGATTTTATTAAGTGCTAAGTAAAATAGGAAACCTTTAAAGTAGTGATTAAAAAGATTAAGTCCATTAAACCTTTCATCTTAGTGTATAAGCATAATGGAGAAACGGGAGCTTAATGGGGAGAGGAGAAAGGGGCTCCTCGACCATATCTTGCAGGCTTTGTGGCTTGCCATGTAGATGATGTCTGCTGTGTCCTTTGTCGCTGCTCTTGGGAGGTAGGGATCCGACCCAGGGCCCCATCTGTGTTAAGCAAAGACTCTACTTCCCAGCAGCAACCCAAGATTATATTCTTACACGTTGAAGTGTGGTCTTTTACATCAGAAAATCATGGAATCAAATCTTGTGTCTGATGCTTTTTTTGTCTTTGGGAATCCTCACACATCTCTATCTCTTCGTTGATTTTTCTAAAGGATCAGGATATTAATGCCTGACCTAGCTGATAAGACCTTGTCAATAAAACTTGTTGAAAAGGACCCAGGGAAGAGCAGGGCTCTTCATGTGGGGGCCCTGCTGAGGTCCAGTATAGAACCTGATCTTATGATAAGATTTACACCTTACTCATGTTTATGATTTCAACATTTGGCTCATAGAAGATATGGAAATCAATATAAAATAAGTGCTGAACCATTTTATTTTCTATATTCATATGCATTATCTCAGACAGGACTCGTAACTATTTTCTCAGGTTTTTATTCCTTATTTTAGAAGACACAAGTAAATAATTAAGATTAAATATTTGATATTTTAATCTATTACACAGTCTCAGATTTGCTTTTTGTAATTAGATATGTAGTATACTTATCTGATTTCTTAAATGGGATGCAAAGTGGAATGTTTTTTATTGTGTTTAATTAGCAATTTTTACAATGGCTTTCTAAATACTCTGATATTTACTTGATCAAATATCATGTGCTATATAATGAAACAAATCAATTCAATCACAAACAAAAGTTATCAATAGGTAACACTGCTCCAAATGAGGGAGCACACTAAATGAAAGCATAACAGTTTTGATTTGTCAGTTAAGTGACATTTAGTGGGAGTAGTTGGCTACTTGAATGTATAAACTCATTCTATCCCATAATCAGTTCAATTAAAATGTTTTCACCTGGAGCAGTTTAATAACATTACATTTACCTACTGACATCTTCTGTCATCCTCCCATTCCTTTACCTACTAGACATTGCTGAAATGATCAGGGTAAGTTTGTCTTGTGCTGAATAAGTACAATGCTTCTTTCACTTAACAATCACGGACAAGAAAGAGCTCTAAAACTTCTCTTCAACATCCTCAAACACCTCTGAATCTACTCGTGTCACTAAACGTTCTAGTTTAGCCTTTGCCAATGTTAAACTTGCATTCCCCCCCCCCCCCAGTATTATGCTATTTCTCCTCCAGTGGCATGCTTTGAGAAGACAGCACCTAGTTTCAGTCTGAAACTTGTTCTTATCATGGATGTAAGGATGCAAGCTCCCCAGAGTTCAAAATCAGATGAGACAATGCCCCTAAATGCTAGGGGCTTCACTTGTCTTTTTCTCCAGGAAACTTCTGTGGGCCTACATATTAGTTGACATGTCCACGTGTTTCTGTAACATTATGAGCTGCTCTTACCCCTCATCATAATGGGTACAAGTCTCTGTCCATTTGACTCTGATTGACACGATTTCAGAAGCAATGTGTAGGAGCCCCCTTTTATATTCTCTGTGGCCAACAAAACATGGGCAATGTAAAAAAAAGGCATTGCTCTAGTGACTCAGTACTTGCAAGGCCTAGACAGTATCCAGGCAGTTACATCCATTCTTCTTTCCCAAGAGGCACTGGGACGGGTGCTGATGCAGGGGCATGGGAGCTGCAGGGGAATACTAAACAGGAGCTAATACTGGTATCTTCAAGCCATGAGGGAATCATCAAGGAAAAGTAGGTTTTAGCAGGATAGACACCTGGCCTTTCTCTCCTGCACTCTGTCTTCTAATGTGGTGTTGTTTCCACTGGCTGCTCACAACCAGAAATCAGAAGTGAGTGGCCAGATGGCCCAAAGTACAGGAGGAAAGAAAGGAAAGTTTGTTGAGTCCAGCAAGAAAGGTCACATGGAAAAGATCCAGCTTGTGGAAACTTCTAAGTTTCTCTATCCTAACCAACAGGATTCTCGTTATACCAGCCTGCTCACATATGTGGCATTAGTTCAATATTTATTCACATGAAGACAATCATACTGGAAATTGAATAAAAGGGATGGCCAGGGTCTGATCTATCCAAGCAGATAGTGTGAGCCTCCTGCTTTCTAAACTGTATCTTTTTTTTTTTTTTTTTTGTCTATATTGGCGTAACTTGGAGATGGCTTGAACGGGAGGGAACAGACCAGCAGCCAGGCTGGCAGACTGAGAGGCAGGTTGGTTCAAGGCTATCAGTATGTGTAGGGCATCAAGCCTACTTGTATATGTAGACTGGAAATCATCCTTCTCTGATCTCCAGAGGATAATTGGTTGGTGTGTTTATTATGGTCTTGCATGCCACCTGGAAGTGAGGCACAGAAGATTGGGACACTGCTTTTGTAATTGAGCTTCTGAACACTTCTCTTGTCACCTTGACCTTGTCTCACACCTTCATGCTTCATGTGTGGATGTACTCTTCTTGATGGCATCCATAATTCCAGTACAGAATTTATTCATTTTGTGAAGATACAGACAAAAAAGTTGAAAGGCAAAACCTATGCTGTTTAGGGATCAGAACTCATAGAAACATCACATTAGTGCAAATATACTAGTGGTTTCCTACAACGTATATCTTATATGTCATTTTTTAAAGTGACAAGCTAATGTACATTTTCATATTTTGTGTAGATGCTCAGATTCAGGTAGAGATCTGAATGAATAGGTAGAAAGTGACCACAGAGCACCTCAAAAGATGGTAGATGGGCGTGCCATTTAAATTTAAATGTTACAATTGCTAGGTACAAAGTATAGTAGGCATGATTTCAATGGAATTTTGTTGTTGTTGTTGTTGTTGTTTCTGGTGCTGCCCTTCTTGGTATTAAATTATTAATTCTAAAAGTAAGGTACTGAAACTACTGAGTTTTTGTTTTCAAATGCAGTTGTACTGATAATGTTTTCTGTCTTGCTGCCTCTCAAATCTGACTCAAGACATACACGTTTATTTGTTTGATTGTTTTTGCCTTTCATGTGAAGTGAAGGCATGACGTTATGGAAACATACATGATATCCACGCATAAGTTTAACTTCACTATGTCGTCTGCTGAGAAGAGCAGAGTTACCATCTTATATCACATGTAAATCATTTGAGAGAACTAGCACCATGGTTTAGAAACATAATAAGGAATAGAAAAGTCTTCCAATAATCCAAACCCAAGTCAAATTAGGAATACACCCTACTCTAAAATATTCAATTTGTCTTGCTATATTATGCCTATATAATTACAATTTGGAAATAAGGTCACTATGTTTGTTGTATCCAAAGTATTCAGAAAAACTATACATTTCTATCTGATTTTTTTACATATAATAATAACTTTAAAGTAAGATATATATATATATATATATATATATACACACACACATATATATATATATATATACTATTGTTCTTTATTGCTTATATTACTTAGCTTTATTTATTGACAAATATTGTTAGCTTTTTATCTTTAAGCTACAAGAGTTATGAAATAATTACTCATTGACATTTTTGCCAATGAATTAGACAGTATTGAATATATGATAGAAATAAGAAAAGGACATTGCCTTTGCAATATCTAACTGGTGGAAGAATTTGATCAACTCTCCTTTCTGTATTTTAGGTGATGACGAAGGAATCCAGGAGCCAGCAGAATCAGATGGGGACAGCCATTCAGACAAACCAGGACAGCCTGGGGTAGAGACAGATGACTGGGATGGACCAGGTAGGACTGAGAGTACAGCATTCAACCCACTTTAAATTTTATCAGGATTTCACTTTTTCGTTTAAATTCTACATGTAAGGAAGAGGTAAAGGCAATGTGAAATGTGGATAGCTTATAAAGCTTTAAATAATTATTCAACTCAGATTTAAAAATCATACATGGGCTGTGTGTGTGTGTGTGTGTGTGCTTGTGCTGCTTGTGTGTGCTGCTTATATGGGAGTTTGGGTAAGCATTATTATTTAAATAAGAAAACCATAAAAAACAACTTTTCACCTCAGCTTGAAGACTCTATCTTTTTTTCTTTCATTCTTACATAAAGTTAGTCATTTCTATTTGCTTGTTCCTTCAACATAGAATCTTTTGGCTATACCCACATTCACATTAGGCTCGGTTAAAAAGATCACAAATCAGTAACAATGGACTTCAAAGAACTATCTCTTCAGTTTAGTTCTGTTGTTATTTACAGATGGAACCTCAACATGTATTGAGTCATTGAGTCATAATTAATAGATTTTTCTCCCTTTGCTTTAATGTTCCAGCAACATTTTCACCTGTATGAATAAAATTAAGTTCACATGTAAAGTGCCTTACAGTTGTTAATTTCAGGAAAAAAAAAACAACATTAATAAATGTCATACAGATATATACTGCTTATAGCAACACTGGAAGAAATAACCCTATTGTTACTGCTTAGTAATTCACAGTTCATGATATGCCTATAAATGGAGACCAGCACGTTTTAAGTTTTTAGGATATAAACGAGTTTTGAAGCAGTTTCAGCCTTAATTTCCAAAGCAGTAACATTTTTCATTAAGGAAGATCGCTATATTTCAATCACATTTTCACCCTTGCATGACTTTGCAAATTGCTCTCTGCTGTGCATGGGGAAGACAGGAAATCCAGTGGTAATTTTCTGAAACCAGCAGCTGGAAAATATAATGCAAACAAAAATGAAGATACAGGATATCTGATTATTATGATGTCATTCCTAATGGTATTCATGATACATACAAATGTTTGTATTCCGCACAATATAGCATAATGCTATACAAGAGTCTGGATCCGATTGTATGGTATTCTTAAATACTATAGAACCACATTTCAGAAGACGATAAGAAAATGCAAAGTTTGGTATTTGTATTTTATTGCACATTTTTATGATTTTTCAATGTGGGGGAAATTGATTAAAACAATTAGAAAATATTATTTTTTAAAAATTATTTTTGCTTCTAGGCTTTTGTCCAACTTGAAAAGTGTAATGATCTTTTATCTTATAGAATTAAATATTTGTGTTTAGAAGTTGGGGTTTTTTGTTTTGTTTTTGTTTTGTTTTTTTGTTTTTTGTTTCTTTTTCTCCAGTTAGACTCGATTGGCTTGGGTGTTTCTCCTTAAGAAATGACACATTGAGTCACACTTGTTTTTAGCCAAGTTTTTAGGTTTCAACTTTCCTGTCTGTGTCTAGGACTCATGTCCTTCCAGGTCACATGAGAAAAAGAAAAGAATATTAAGCCCAAAGCATAGCTAATGCCAACTTTGGCAGAAAGACTTGATAATTTTGCAAATCAGTAAACAAATAAACAAATAATTGGAGGTGTTGAGTAAAGACGATGCTTGACAGCCTAGTGAATTATTTAATTTAACATACATAGTTCATTGAATGTATTTTTAACATACATAGTTCATTGAATGTATTTCTTTCTCTCTCTCTCTCTTTCTCTCTCGCTCTCTGCGGATTTGACATAGATATGTCTGTGTTCTGAACTATGTAGGGATATGTGAAAACTTTTAAGAAGAAACTTTGGGTGTCTCTTGTATGCTTATAAGAACTGTCCCCTTATAGTCAAAAGTGAATAAGACATTTTTCTCCACAGCTACTTTTGGTAGGGGGAGGGTGCATAACCTTGAAACCCCTTGAAACGATAAGGTTAATTCATAATAACAGAATTTCATTATCTGGTAGCATGTTTATTAATTTAAATCAATCAGGGGATTCTGTGGAAGAAAAGAAGACATTTTGTACCCTTTTTGCTACTTAAATATCAATTGTTTCAAGATTAGTACTGGTGGTTTTGTTGTTTGTTTGTTTGTTTTGTTTTGTTTTGTTTTGTTCACTGAAGCACATTGGCACTTTATACCTGTAGCAAAGAGAAAAGTTCCTGGCTTTTGGTGAGAATTCCAAACTCAGTAGCAGAGTGTGTCTGGACTCTAAGCTAAGTCCACAGTCAAAGGTCAGGACTTACTGACTTTCTTTGTTTCATGTTTCTTTCTTTGTTTCTTTGTTTTCTTTTATTTTCCTTCCTTCCTTCCTTCCTTCCTTCCTTCCTTCCTTCCTTCCTTCCTTCCTTCCTTCCTTCCTTCCTTCCCTCCCTCCCTCCCTCCCTCCGTCCTTCCCCCCTTTCTTTCTTTCTTTCTTTCTTTCTTTCTTTCTTTCTTTCTTTCTTTCTTTCTTTCTTTCTTTCTTTCTTTCTTTCTTTCTTTTTCCTTGTCATTCTTTACCTGGGAGATTTGTGGAACACTGCTTAATTTATTTTTGTGGGCCTATATATTCATTTGTAAACCATAAAAATAGTTAACAAGTTCTACAAAACTACATCAGCTCATACTGGTGAGATGGTATGAACTTCTTTGTTACACCTTTGCATCTGTCAGGTCTCAAAGAGTTTTTAAAGGCTCCATAGAGTTTCCTAGTCCCTGAGGGATAAAGTAAATTGTATTAATCATTTATACATTTATACTCTCTCTCTCTGTCTCTGTCTCTCTACATATATATATATATATATATATATATATATATATATATATATATATATACACATAATCATAGATCATTATTTGAGACATATAGTATTGAGCCAGGTTGATTTCCCGGTATCCTAACTACATTCTTAGAATGACATTTTTCTCTAAAAATAGACCAGAATCAAAGGATGTTGAAATTATCTAAGGAATTTCAAACATAGTACTGATATCCTTTAAGATGAGTCAGGATTTATCTTATTTTTAAGCAGTTTGATTGACGATGACTGCACAACCTTCCTTGATGGCTTAGTTCAATAATGAATCAACCCTGTCTCAAAGATTCCATTTTTATCAAATGAAATTTCTTCCACAGAAGGAAGTTATTCTTTGTTTGTCTTTTAGTGAAAAAGTCCATAACTATTCACACCTTGGCTAACTTCTAAATGGAGCCTAAACAATCAAAGGAAATGATGTAAGAAGCTAGGATGTGGAATTCTGCATTTAAATGTTTGTAACTCTTTTTTTTTTTTTCTCGGTTTTTCGAGACAGGGTTTCTCTGTATAGCCCTGGCTGTCCTGAAGCTCACTTTGTAGACCTGGCTGGCCTCAAACTCAGAAATCTGCCTGCCTCTGCCTCCCGAGTGCTGGGATTAAAGGCGTGTGGCACCATGCCCGACTCATGTTTGTAACTCTAATGTAAGCAGCATGAATCATTTAAGTTTGGAAAGCTAGAAGTACACTTTTAGAAAGGCCAAAATAAAAGTCATTACCTCATCCTTTCTGCATTTTATATATCTATTTTTCAAGTTTGCTGTTTTCTTTGCTTTTTAAAGTCATTCTTCTGACACTCCTGCTGGAATGCATCATGTAGTGCTTGACTCTCGCTTTTATTTCAGAATTTGCCTGTTTGGTTTTACAGTGTCTTCCTCCAAAGAAGTGTCCCTTCTTCATTGGCCTCATGAGTTGTGTATTTTGTCTGAGTCTCAAGTCCTTCATTTTACATTCTTACACATTTCATCCTTCAACAGATGTTTATTGTGCATTGATTGTGAAGAACTCCAGAAAGCAGTGTCAAGTTGCTGCATGACACTGCCTGCATGCTCCTCTCATGATACCACCTCCTCCTTGAAGTGATCATAGACTGTTCGCTCAAGCCATAATTAAGCATCCTTTATCCTTCAAAGTAGAGTACAGTCTATGCCACAGAACTATGTGCTTACACAATTTAGAGTCAGACAGACCTAAGATAATGGTGATATTTATGGCCTCATGATGTTGGCATGTGAAACTGACAGTGCTCAGTTTCTTTATCTCTGAAACAGGTTTAATGATAAGTGTTTAGCCATGTTTTTAGGAAGATGAACTTTGGAAGAGATAACCTGCACTGGGTGTTCAACACCATGCTCAGGAGAGTTAGGTGCTGGCAATTTTCTATTTGCATGTAGACCCTGGGGAAATATCGAAAATGTGGCCCTCTCAGCCCAGCCCATGGTTGAAATATTAATATTATTTTGGAAATACTGCCTATATCCCTGCCTTTCTTTTAAGAAAGTTTCAGAACGACCTTCCAAAGCCAGTCTGCAGTATTGATTTATGTAGTTGGACTTAGGAACATTGTTGCAAGGTTCAGTGAAATTCTTATAAATCCATTGTCATCGCTATGACAGATGTACTGTGAAAATCACATGTTACTTAAGTCAATACAAGACGCCAACATTCTGGATTACATTCTCACAATTTGGCTTCTTTTCATACTTGCAGATAGTCAATAATTGTTTTCTTTTTATATGCTTTAGTGAATATTATCATAATTTGCATCTAAATGTGAGTTTTCAAATAATGTGTATTCATGTACACATATACAGATAAAAGTTTTGAGGAAACCACTATTTGCTTTCTTTGACACAACCTTTTTTTTTTTTTTTGGACACAACTTTTATCTAAATCGATCTTGATACTTATATATTAAAGCTTTTATCATATAAAGAAAATGCAGTAAGAATTCCAGTCCTGAATTGACAAGTCAATAATTAAAAAAACATACTTTTAAAATTATATTCTAAAACATAAAAACTTTCTGCTGTTCATTGCAGGTAAGTCATTTTGAGGTAATGTCATGAACTGTATCACAAAGCCAATTTCTCTGTGGGTTTTTTGAGTGGCTTGCTGAAAGTAATCATATGACTTAGAGCAAGATAATACTACCTTGGACTTAGTGCTTATAAATCAGGCCAATAATAACTCCCTCACTAGTGAGATTTTACATGTAAAGCATAGAGCTCAATGTTTCAGAAAGACAAACAAGTCACTCATAATATTGATTTTACTGTCATTTTGGCACTGTGCCTCGGTAGCTGTTACAAAATGTTTCCCAAATAATTCTTCATTAAACATTAGTGTAGTGAATTAATTTTGCAAAATGATCTTGTTCTGCAACCAAGCATCATAAGATTATGTTTACTCTTCTCTAGTCTACCTGACTTAAAGCATAATTAAGATAAAGATTTTTTTTTTAGTGTAAGTACATTGTCAAAATAATTGCATAGGAAAAACAAAAACAAATGTGTGTACTTTTTGCACACAGACTAAGTGTTGTTTAGGAAATTCTTAGTAAGTTACTTCATAGGTTGTTGTTCAGTACTTTGGATGTATGAAGCTGATTAGGCACTTTCTGCTTTGTGTGTTAAATGAACCTAGCAAGATGGAAGCTGTTTTGCATAAAGTGGAATGGTAACAAGGAGACCACTGTGAGACAGAAGCACACACTTAATGATATAGGTCCCCCCACCCCGCCTCTTTTAGAGTCCAAAGAAGGGCTTGAAGATTACAGTTCTGATTTCGTTTTCTTTTTGATTGGGAAAATGTGGTAGATATAAGATCTGGGAAATGCCATTTGAAGTAAATTAACAGACACCTATGAAACATAGTTAACCATAGATATAGTCTGACAGTAAGAAGAATATTGTGTGAAGCGGAGGAAATCGTAGAATGACTGTGTGTTACGCTGACAGTGAATTGGTATTATCTCTGCTATCAGATAATGCAGTTATCATTAATTTTCACATTTGCATTTCAATCTTTGGAAGGAAATGACTCTTGCTGGATGAAGATAAGAGCGCTGTACCACTATAATGAACCATCATTTTATCCCAAGGCTTTGTGTCCATATGAAAATGAGGCAAGGGGAGAGAGAGAGAGAGAGAGAGAGAGAGAGAGAGAGAGAGAGAGAGAGAGGAGAGGAGAGGAGAGGAGAGGAGAGGAGAGGAGAGGAGAGGAGAGGAGAGGAGAGGAGAGGAGAGGAGAGGAGAGGAGAGGAGAGGAGAGGAGAGGAGAGGAGAGAGAGAGAGGTATAGGGGATCTTAGAAAAAAATATTGTTACAACATGTCAAAAATTCCTGCAGACTTTTGAGTCTTCCTTTAAACCAGAGGGGGCAGACATCAATCTTCTGTAGTGTAGTTAAGTGGATCCATCAGATTAAGGGTGAAAGCCTGACTCTGGCACACAATGCCACAGGAACAGGATGTGAAAGTTCTCTTGATCTTTTCTGCTCACGCCACCTTGCACTCTCACAGAATTAGGACATGCATACATTTAAAATAAAAGGTTAATGATAGGTTTGCATGATGGTTTATAAAGACACTTCAACAAACTCTGAAGAACTACATAAAACACAGCATTTACTTACTATCATAACTTGTACCATAGCTGTATAAGAATGAAAGTTAAGAATATTTAGCTAATGAATTATTTCAGAGTTGCCTATCACCTAATTTGTTTTCACAGGTTTTATTGAGAAATTCAAATTAAAGGATAAAGGATAAAGAATTCAAATTTAATTTTCTTTAGGCAACTATTTTTTTGGCAAAGACCTTTTCCTAAAATGTACCACTAGAAAACAAATACAGTCTTAAATTTCATACCTATATTTAGTTCCTGAAATATATGATTTTCCTTCTTGGAGTTTTATACTTTGCCATCAGTGTTCGGTTTTTCTACTTTACTCTTTCAGTAGCATTACTTAACTGACCTATAATTCTTACCCACATTAGCTGAGTGGCATGTAGATATTTTCACTAGGAGAATAAGATAGATTTAAGTGAAAGGCAAAAAGTGAGTACACGCCACCAATATAGTAAACAACTGTAGATTACTATGAACTCTTGGTGAATATTTGGACTTCTTTAAAAATATTTGTTCACTGGTAAAGTCATTGATTACTTCTCATTTCTATCTAAAAAAATTCCCAAATGTTAGAATTTAGAGTTGTGCTTCTTATAAATTACTATATTTAATTGGACATAAAATTTGTTTCTATATTACCTATGTTGAATGAATTGTTAATTATTTTATAAATTATTTTAGAGCTGATTTTTATTTCTTGCCCCTGCAGTGACTTTTGGCTACATTTCTATTATTCTAAATTTTAAATTTTCCACCTTAATTTCACAATAACTTTGGTTTGCCATTATATGAGTTTTCTGAACATTATAATTTCATTGTAATTAATAAAAATTTGATGATACTGTGTTATAAAATAATAGGGTAGATACTTGAAATTGATTAGAGTTATATATTCTATCATACAAGCAGATAGCCACTGTGTTATCTTTTATATTTTCTGTTGTCCTTTTAAAATGACAAGAGCACTTTGAATCTTGATGATTATATGTTTGCCTTTATAATAAGTTTCTGAGAGTGATACTTGGACTCATGGCTCATTTAATCGTGAATAAAGTTGACATATATGTAACAAGATATTTTTTTTCTTCCCCCGCACCTTGCAGACCTACACTAATTCATTAACTGAGTTCTTGAAGAAGAACCCTGCACAAGACTCCAGATAATAGACTTAAAACAGAGCACAGGCCACAAAGAATAGCACAGAACTGATGAAGGAAGTACCTGATGGATCAGTATGGGCTTGTGGTTGCAGTGGTAGAGCAGTATACAGGGTGTAAATGGTAACAGGAAGCAAAGAAGGTCCATTAGTAACAACAAATACCAATGATCATGAAGATGTTAATGGATGTTTTCCTGGAGGGAGAATGGAAAAGGACAGCTGGTGCTGATAGAAAGATGTGACCTCAATGAGATTACACATGCAACAATGTAGCCCTGCAAGCAGTGGTAGGGACACTTGTATCTGGCCCACTTGAATAGTCACTGATAAATTTTAAAAGTGAAACAGAATTCCAGCATGTGTGCTAAACATGATGCCATCCAGCCTGTATAGATGCTCCTGACAGACCCATTCATAAAGGGATTAACTTCCTCGTCTTCATTAATGAGGGCTCTGAAAGAGAAGGGAAAACTTATCTATCGGTAAGCCACACAGGGAGTCCATATGTAGTCACAAGGATGTTTGTTGAAACACCTTTCTATTTGCAAACTATGAGAATAAAATGAATGAATTGGTAAAAGTAAAAAGAGAGAGAGAGAGAATTGTGATGAAATCTAATTGTAACTTAGGGTGTTACCTAGAACTCAAGATGCAGAGCAGGGCCTCTAGTTCTTGGCTGATGATGTGTGGCATATGAAAGCGAGGGTGGCTTGTGGGTAGAGTCAGAAAATTACAGAGATAGGGAGTTCAGGGGAAAGTTTGAACTTCTTGAAGTTTTGGGCAAAATTCCAACAGATCTTATTTTTAGACGGATTTAAATACAAAATATTACATGTTCGTGATTCCAGAATGTTAGTGTAGTATCACATATAAGAAAACAACTTAAAGAACATAATGGCCTTCAAAAATAAGTTGATATATGAGTAATGCATGAACAACCAAAGATTGTTGTTTTCTCCTGATGCTAATACAAAGGTGAACACCTACATCAACCAACTCCCTAAGCATAAAGTCATAAAATTTCCTGTTTGCATGAAATGTATTAAACTATTTTGTTTGTTTGTTTTTTCACATTAACTTTTTCATAGTACTCAACATTGGTACATTTGTGAACACAGTATATAGTAGGAACTATATATACAACAAAACACATGTATTCTAGTAAGGGTAGAAGTATGCCATTTCTTTCAGTAGGTTGTAATCACACAATAGAAAGATGAGTATTTGACACTGATAACATCAATTTGTAGGGCAGGTTTTTAGTAACCTGCCAATTGTTTAGCTGTGTGGTATTTTGTTTTTGTTTTTTTACTTCAAAACAATTAAGAGAAAAAATAGCAAGCTAAAAGGAAGTAGAAAATCAAATATATTCTGTCTTCATAGTCTTTTTCTTCCCATGACCTCTCCCCCCATTTTCCCTTTAAATTAGAGGTTACTCTCTAGAGTACTGTATTCCCATATTCTTCATTTCAGGGTGTTTCATGTTACCCTGTAAGTTGATGTGAGAGACAGAGAGAGAAAGGGAGGGAGAGAGAGAGAGAGAGAGAGAGAGAGAGAGAGAGAGAGAGAGAGAGAGAGAGAGGAAGAGGAGAGATGGAGGAGGAGAAAGAGGAGGAGGGAGAGGGAAAGGGAAGGGGGAGGAAGAGGTGGAGAGGGAGGTGGAGAGGGGGAGGGAGAGGGAGAGACCTTAGCTTGTGAGCAGAATTACAGTAATATGATTAAAGCAATAGTTACTTAATAGGATAATAAGTGAAATATTTTTTAAAAAATCATAGCCTGCCATTTCTTTTTTTCTTTTTCTTTTCTTTTTATTATTATTAATTTTTTAACCTCTGGGCCCTTGACACCACTTTTATTTATTTATTTATTTTAATTAGGTATTTTCTTCACTTACATTTCAAATGCTATCCCAAAAGTCCCCCATACCCTCCCCCCCCCACTTCCCTACCCACCTACTCCCACTTCTTGACCCTGGCTTTCCCCTGTACTGAGGCATATAAAGTTTGCAAGACCAAGGGGTTTTTCTTTCCACTGATTGCCAACTAGGCCATCTTCTGCTACATATGCAGCTAGAGACATGAGCTCCGGGGGTACTGGTTAGTTCATATTGTTGTTCCACCTATAGGGTTGCAGACCCCTTCAGCTCCTTGGGTACTTTCTCTAGCTCCTCCATTGGGGGCCCTGTGTTCCATCCAATAGATGACTGTGAGCATCCACTTCTGTGTTTGCCAGGCACCGGTATAGCCTCACAAGAGACCGCAGAGATATCAGGGTCCTTTCAGCAAAATCTTGCTGGTGTATGCAATGGTGTCAGCATTTGGAGGCTGATTATGGGATGGATCCCTGAGTGTGATAGCCTGCCATACTGTAATGGAAGAGAACAAGTCGTCCTTTACCTGAACAAAACAAAAGTAATGCCCTTCATGTTATATGAAAAAATGGAACATATTTATTTTATTAAAGAGCTTTTTTTTCATTTTGGCCAACGAAGAAAAAATTAGCTTTAATCATTACAGATTATGAACTGTAATGGTTTATCTACCTCTTTGTTTAAATTTAAAAATAAATGCCTTTTCCATAGCAGCTCCTCACATTCTCATAAGTGATATGTAATGCAAGAAAAAGTGTATTGATTATATTATATATTTTGGCAAAGTCCAAAGCATTCATTCATGTAAACCTATAATTATAATTTTTGATAAAACAGGATTTTTTCTGAAAACATGAGGAAATTATTTTAGGAGCTCATACAGCTTTAGCTTAACAGTCATTATTAGCAATTCATAATTAATACAATGAATACTAGCATATTTCATAAATAAAGTATAGGAGGTTAGTTAGCAAAACCTTCTGGATTTTACTTGTTCTTCACTTTTGAAAAGAAACACTGAAATGGCAAAGATAGTGCCAATATTTCACTACTGTGAAAAAATAAAATAAAATAACTGTTACAAAAATTGTATGAAATCTTTTAACTTAATTTCAATGTTCTTGAAATTAGAAACACTCTTAGTTTCTTTTGGGAGGGATTTGTATTATCCCAGATGTGTTAAATAATTGGGTTTCCTGACAGTCTTTTTTTTTTTATATATATCCTAAACCATTCAAATAAAATCTGATAAAGTTAAAAATACTAAAAAATAGTTCCTAGAACATTTTCCCCAGTGTGTTATTCTCCTAGATATTTGATTAAAACCAATGTCTAGAATTAGCATTGATCCTATAAAGCCTTGCTCCTCAACTGGTTTTCTTTTCTGGAAAGTCTGTGGCCTTCCATTGCCCATCTCTGGCTGTGATGCTTCCTGTCGATGGAGAGATTTCTGTGTGCCAGGTCTCTCTCTTACGAATAAAGGACATAGCACTGAAGATATGCTCGGTGTCTTTCCCTTTGTCTTAGCTAGGGTTGTACGCTGTAAAGAGACATGATGACTATGGTAACTCTTACAAAGGGAAACATTTAATTGGAGCTAGTTTACAGGTTCAGTGGTGGAAACCATAGCGGAATGGAGGCAAATATGGGGCTGGAGAAGTAGCTGAGATTTCTATGTCCAGATCAGGAGGCAGCAGAAAAATAAGAGACACTAACCCGACTTGAGAGTTTGAAACCTCAAAGTCTATCCCCTGTGACACACTTCCTCTAGCAAAGCCATACATACTCTAACAATAGTGCCAGTCTCTGGTCACCAAGCATTCAGATCCATGGGTCTGTGGAGACCATTTCTATTCAAGCCATCGTACTCACTCAGTCAGTTCTCACTCAGTATTGTTCTTGCCTTGACCACTGAGGATCAGACGTAGGATCATCTACTCTTCAAAGGTCATGTAGCCTATAAATGTGACCTTTTGTAATTGTATTGAAATTGGACAGTTTGCCTAGGTCTCAAGATCTTTGATATTGGAAATGAATGGAATAAGAGAAACTTATTTGCATATGGATGTGTGCTTGTGTTTAAGTGTGTGTGCACGTGTGAATATGTATGTGTGTGACAGTATGTGTGTGTGTGTGTGTGTGTGTGTGTGTGTTTTCATTCTATCTATCTTTTCTTGTTGCTGTGATAAAATATCCTGGCAAAAGAAACTCTAGGAAGGAATGGCTTAGTTTAAGTTTCAGTTTGAAGTACAGTCTCTCAGCAGGGAAGTGGAGGAGTTTGAGGCAGCTGGCCACATCCCATTCACAATCAGAAAACAAACAAACAAACAAAAAAGATTAATGCCAGTGTTCAACTCACTCTTTATATATTTTATTTAGTCTTGAAGTCTTGCCCAGTGAATGTTTAAAATAGGTCATCCTGTGCAAGTGAACCCATTCAAAAGAATATCTCCCAAACATGCATGCCCACAGGCTACATAATCCCACAGATGTACCCAGTGGCCAGCCTCCTAGGTATTTCTAGACATGAAATTGTTGAGTTAAATTAACCATAGTATTAACCAAAGCATTAACTTTCTTTTTTTTTCTTTATTTGTCTTTATTAATTTTTGAGAGAAAGTCTCTTGTCTAGACTCTTCTCAATCTTACCGGGTAGCCCAGGTTGGCCTTGAACTCACAACAATATTCTTGCCTTACACTTTTGAGTACTGAGATTATAGGTGTGATCTTCTACTCATAGTTTATATCCTTTAAAGTGAACAACTTACTGGGTTTTATGAATCTAGCATAGTTCTCAAGTTTTTGAATCAGTGCTGTTACCTGCTTTGTGATTTCTAGATCCTTAACACTCCATTTCCTGTCTCTAAAATTTGAGACTTGCCTGATCTGGGAATTTTCTAAAATTAAGTAGATAACTCAATCACTTTGCCCAACAGCTTTCTCACTGACAAATGGAGGAGCTAAGCACCTGCTCTGGAGAGTTGTAGAAAATAGTGACTTCTAGAGCAAATTCCATGCCAATGATGGCAGCATAAAGTCATAATAATGATCATCATTTTCATTCTTATCTGTAGATATTTTCTGTCTAAATTTATCTCCAATCCTCATCTTCTCCATTCGATTTCCTTAAGTATTGAGTGCCAGAGAGGTAATGAGTACACTTATATTTGTTTTGTTCTGAAAATTAGAGTCACAACTTTCTTGATTAGATTAAGACAGAGTTTACTCCAGCATTTCAGATGAGTTTGTAGAATGATAATATTTTAGTTGAAAAATAATTCAGTAATTTTCTGTTTATGCTCAGCCTTGTTTCACAATGGGACTGTGATGACATAGTAAATATGAAATACAAAATGAGATAAAAATCACTGGAGAAGACAAAAGAAAACATGACCGAGAATAAAACAGAAGTAAAAGTTATTGAGTTGTATGGGTAGCTTAAGTAGAGTCTTCAATAGTTGTTCAAATTTTGCTAAAAAGAAAACAATAAGCTTTCTTTTCAAAGATGACTTTGCATTTTTTTAAAAAAAATTTCAATATGATGGGTAACTATGTTTTAAAAATTATAATAGGTCCTTCAAAGAAAGAGGAGGCATGCTTAACTTTTACTGTAATAACATCAATGATGTTGCTGTAAAGAGGATTTTAAAGGAACAGCTGACTTAACTCCAGGCAGAAAGGTCATCCATTTATTTGTAAGCAAGCTAACTAGCAAATGATTCCTTGTTTCAAACTTTGTGTGACTGAGAAACGCTTATGTGACTGATAAGGTACATCTTTGGGTGTCCTTGAGATTTCCAGAGACAATTAGATCAAGAGGTTGCTGACCCAATGAGAGCTTTAATGCATTGATGGAGTTGAAATATGAGCAGTGGTGGAACTGTGTAAGGCAAGAGCTGGTAGGTAGGTCACTTGAGCTGTGTCCTTGGGGCTGTGACAACTCCTGACCTAACCCTAAGGCTACTCAATTCTGCTTTCTGCTTGCAAAAGCCACATCTACCAATGCTCACACTGCCATGAAGTGAAGTCCAAGTCTATGGGGCCAATCTACCACTAACTGACCATTCTGAAACAATGAGAGAATATAAACTTTCCTCATTTAGTTGTGACTGTAACATTTGTTGGAAAAACTGGCCATGCACTACCAAGTCTCTTTATTTCGATATGCCTGCATGAGTGTAAGGAATAAGCCCATGTCAGCCAGGAGATCCTGAGTCTCCTCTTGAGGAGTGAAATTGATGAGAAACTTAAACTTTTCAAAAGATTGCTTTAAGAACCTGGAAGGTGACTTAGTAGTGAAGGTCATTTGCTACTCTTGCAGTGGACTGAGGTTCAGCTTTCTATAGCCAAGTCAGGCAACCTACAACCACCTATACGTCTGACTGCAAAGGTTCTGGAAGTTTCTTTTGGCTTCCAGAGCAAGTGTGTATGTGGCATACATTCAGACAAAGAGCCATGCATATACATACCAAGTAAATTATTTTAAAATGCTTTCATTTACTTTTCTCTTTCTACCATGGAAACTATGGGAATGACCACACCTCATAATTGTCTTTGCTTTCTTATTAGAATTCTGCATTTACCTCAGAGTCTATGATTAAATAGTACAAGAACTAAGCTCCACAGTCACATGGAAGAAAGCCATCTTTAAGTCAGCTGGTTGTCTTGGATTTTGTGATGCCCATGCACACCAGGACTAGGAAAGTATAAACCTCTAGCCTGTCCCAGGACACTCTTCTTTGTACTGTTCCATTTTGATTTTCAGAAGCCCTCCTAGACTTCCACAATTGCCTTCCTACTTCTCTCCCCTCTTCTTTCTCTTGGGACCTATCTTCCACAGTCCTCTTTATATGTTCTCAACAAGAGTTTCTTCAGAACCTGTTCTCAGAGGGGTCTCCTATCGTTTAGTTTTATGGCCCATTCAAATTTGTTCAACTTGCTTCCCAAAGAGGAAATTTTAAAAGTACAAATTATTGCTCAGTTCTCCATCCTTTCTGCATTTGTTACTTTGTATTTGGAATATTTTCATAGAAAATCATTTTGAAAAGAGTCAAATATGTGCTTATCACTGTTTGATATAAGTTCTACTTGAAAATGAATTCCATAGAACTGGATGGGAGTGTCCTAGGAATAGTGGATGATACTGGTGTAAGAGCTCAATAGAGCCCTCAAAGGTACAGCCAATGCATACAGCATTTTTGCAGATTTCAATTTGTAAGAAAATAATTTCATTAGAGTGGAAGAGAGAAGAGAGAGAAACCACCAGTGAAGCCTTGGGAGAATGCAGGCTCCTGATGAGACCAGCAGAGAAGACAGACTCAGCGTTCACATGCAGATTAGTCCTCAGAAGATGAGGGTGTAAAAAGGATTTAATGGTGGTGTGGATTATAGAAATCCATGTAACAATGTTAAATAATTATAGTTCCAGCAGAGATCAAAGCAGCGCTGATTGAAGGCCCTCAAGCTGTTAACATGAAGTATCTTGAAGGGGGAAAAACCCCCGCCTCAGAGATTGGTCAACCTGGGCAGGCATTGTCTATGATTTGTCTCTGTCCACTGGACTGAAAGCCTCAATGGTGAGGGAGGAAAGATGGAGGTGGGAGGCTGTGAGAGAATTTCTTCCTCTG
This sequence comes from Mus musculus, assembly GCF_000001635.26. Taxonomy (NCBI): domain Eukaryota; kingdom Metazoa; phylum Chordata; class Mammalia; order Rodentia; family Muridae; genus Mus; species Mus musculus. Next base: position 40,789,223 of record NC_000081.6, read on the forward strand.
GAGCCACTTTGGAAAGCAGACTTTAGGGGCGGTGTAATTTGAAACTGCTCAGAAAACAAGTCCATGGTTAACCCTTCTGTCAAAGGAGAGTGGAAAGCTACCCACTGCACTGTCACAAGGGCAGCAATGGGAAATGCCACAATTGATTTACTTTCCATTCTTGATATTTTTCTTTCAGAAAAATTCCACACACATTTAAGAGAGAGAGAGAGACAGACAGAGAGAGAGAGAGAGAGAGAGAGAGAGAGAGAGAGAAAGAGAGAGAGAAAGAGAGAGAGAGAGAGAGAAAATACTCCTAAGCCTCTGGGTTTGTCTGATTTTGTAATGTCCCCAGACATAATGCAGAATTATTATAAAACAATTGGAATTAGTTCTAAGATAATAAACCTATTCAAAATAATTCAAAAGCCATTTGTTTTAGACAAAGTTCATTTAGCACCATGTATCTAACTACACGTATCACAGTTGTATTTATGATAAAAGAAAAATAGCAGAGTCTTCAAATCTTGAAGGTGTTCCTCTCATTCACTACGAACTTCTAAATGATTTTCTCATGCTAAACATACCCAGCCAATGCACATTAAAACTAGATCTATAGAAATTACTCTTGTATAGTGTATATTTTATATTTTCATTCACATTGGGCTGACATAAGCATTTGAAGTATAAAATAGAACATCACTATTCGTAGGTGTTGCTATGGCAAGTCAAATCATTGTGTCTGGATGCTCATGGAGGAAAATATGGTAGATCTTTTAATGAGGTAACTGAAGTTTCTGATACAATGCTGTTGTTTTGTTTTGTTTGTTTAAAGATTTAATAAATGCAGGCTTAAGCAAGACATCTTTTTTATTTTGAAAAACCTATGTTAGTACATGAAATTCTGATCTAAATATTTGACAAAACCCACTAGGAATTTCTTAAGGAGTTGGTAACGTTTTAAGGAAGAGTCCATTTGGTAAGATCAAATCTGATACTTCTATTAGAATAATTTGATTAAAAACTTCACAAAGTACAATTGACTTTCCTTTCAGATAAGACCATTTTGAAAATGAGAACTCTGTCTTGCATGTGTCCTTCTACTGTGGAAATAACTGTTTTTACTGCCATCGTCTCCTTGTATATGGATGGTGAAGGCTTCAGCTTCATGCATTTCTTTCATGAAGGTTTTATGACATTACATTTAATTTTTTATATTTTAATGTGATTACAATTTCCTTGCCAAAGTAATTTCTATTTTATAGGGGGTATAAATGTGTTAGCTGCGATATCTTTTTTCATCTGTGGTAAATATTTTTCAATTATAAAATACTATTCTAATATTATATTCATGTGGAATTGGAGGAGATAAGACGTCACAAGATTATACTATTTTCATGAATATATACTGAATATTGCCAAACAGTTTAGAATACCAATGTAAATAATATAAATTAAGGCAATTTCAGTAAGATACCAGCTAATTAACATGGAGGTTTATAGATTCCCACATACTTTTATGTTTAAGACATCAGTAATTTCTAAAGCTGGTCATATGCATTTAACAATTAGGTAATTTGATTATTTTATATTTATTTTATTGTGCATTTCTATTTACTTATATTCTTTTGTTCATTTTTATTTTATAGGTTCTTTTACATCACAGAGGTTTATAAAATACTGAAAAGGGCCATTAACTGCCCACAGTACTTATACTGAACTGTTGTTACTTTAGATCATAACTTTAATTTTATGTGGTTATTTAAAACATTTTTGTCCTAATGTATACATTAACCCATACTTCAAAGTTAATGCTAAAGTAAATAATTGTTTAGATGACAGCCATTTTTTTTAATTTGATATACTTTATGTTCTAAAAGTATAGAAGATATGTGGTTGTTGTTGAGTTCAGGAGAAAACAAAAGTTCTTAAACTTTATTTAGGTAAAAGTGGATGTAACACTATCTCAGCGTCACATACAAGTTGAAAATTTGGCTTTATCTCTCTGACTTTTAGCATTTCTATGTCAATGAGATCCAGTCACATATTTGTTGTGAAATTTAGCCAGGGTCATGTAAAGCACTGTGTATACTGTGTATACTTACTTTTAACAGTCTTACAGGTATGGGTAGATGGAGGACTCCTTTTGTAATTGAGCAATAGTCTTAACTATTAAAGAGAGATCATAGGGAGGTCATGTGAATAAATCTGACCTTCAGTCACATATTTGAAAAATGTATTCCTTATTCTAATAAAAATCATTTTACTGAAATGAAAAAATACTCTTTTAGATAGATAGCAATTTGGTTAAGATTCTTTATGCCTATGATCTTGACATTCCCACAAAATGGAATGATGGCACCATGTCCTTTGCTTTGTGCTTAGCAAGTTCAGTCCTTAAGCCATTGTTGCTGTTGTTTCCATAGCCATGTAGAGGACTATTGGTAGTAACATCATTTAGCCCAGCAAATTTGTAGATAGCAAATTTCTCTCTGTAGCAGATCTTGGTCTGGAGCGAGCACTGTGATTTCTCTCCTCAAGTGGGCTTGTCCCCTGGAGCTTCACCAACACTGTCTAAACTCCAGCTAATTGCCATGAGCTATGCTAAATTATTTTAAAATGAAGCTTATTTTGGTGATTCTAAATATAACAGGCAGAATATCTGGAAAAAGTAAAATTAATTTGGTTTTCTAGGAGGAAAAGTGTGACTTGGGGGGATGACTCTGCTCAGCCTAAGGAGGTGGGAAGCATTTGTCATATTGTAACTCCTTGGAAATCCTGAAAGACAGCTCTCTTATTCGTCACACCTCCATTGACCTCCTCCCTTGTTCTTAGCAGGGTTCTTTGACATACATGGCTCCCTAGTTATCTTCTTGGTTCAAAATTCCTTCCTTCCTCCTCCCATGTCACAGTCTTTTAGCTCTTCCACTCTCCAGTGTCCAGCCATGGGCTTGTTCCCTCTGTCACCAACTTCATAATTTCACATTCCCTTGAGACAGCTATTAAGGTTGCTGAAAGATCTTATGCCTTCCCTTTTTGTTTCTTTCCCCGTAGACTGCTTCCTGACCTTGGCCCATGGTCCTCAAGGCTTGCCACCTCACAAGTGGCTCAACTCCAGGAATAGTGCTTCAGTTACATGAGTCAGTTCTCCCATAAGGCCATATTTCATTCTTCTCTATTACTTAAAAGTTGGTTGTTACCTAACATTTTCTTTCTCTGTGGATAACCATCAGCACTTTATTGCACCCTCATTGAGGAACCAATGTAAACCCTGCTTTCACTTTCAGCACTTTGCTCAACTTCTTAATCTACCATGACTTGGACTTTCAAACATCTTTCTTGATGCTCATTGCTTTATTATGAGGATGCAGAAGAGATGCTGTCTGTCCACTGCAGCTATATTACCATAAAAGAACCCTGGATGTGCTACAGTATGTATTTATTTTATATGAGGCACTATGTCAGACACTTAGTAAGTAACACCCAGCAATATCGTCAGGAATGTGAGGACCTGGAAAGTGTGACCTATTTCTGTATTGGAGTTTTTGCAAATCTAAGTTATTGATAATTTATATCCAGTCCACCAATAACCGTTTATCCGAAGTCTCATGGTCCTTTTTACATTCTACAGTCAGAGCCATTAGCTATATTTCCTCTCTGCTGTCACCTTCTCTGCTCAATGCACAGAAGTTTTCATGTGAGAGTTCCCTCTTGGGGACCTGTCTAAATTCAAACTCTCACTTGTCCCATAGGGAGAAACAGTAATGTGAGCAGAACGGGAAGTGTGCTCGGAGCATAGAAATCTGGAAACGCTGTAGCTTAGAGGTACCATAGCCGCTTTGATCATGGTGTCATGTGATGAGAATTTTTCTCCTATTATCTTTGCCCACTTACATAATAAGTTTCCCCAACTTCAAGGTGAATCTGCTTTAATGCTGTTTTAATTTTCTTAGTGTGATCTCTGATATTTCAGACTTCTCATTTTTACATTAATTGCTGCTTATGATTAAAAGAAAATGGCCTTCCTCTTATGTGAGGGCTTCCTGTAATGAACTTCTTTTTTTCTTTTGCGTACCTTACACTCCCTCAAACTTCCCTCCATGCTGAATACTCTTGATCCATTATATCACAGACTTTCAAAATGTTCCTTGTCTCCAATTTCTACCTAGAGTCTTCTTTTGAATAAGAATGGTGTGTGTGTGTGTGTGTGTGTGTGTGTGTGTGTGTGTGTGTGTGACTATATCAGATCAGATGTGTGAACGTTACAGGATAACTTGTGGGAACTGGTTCTCTCCTTCTACCAGGTAGGTCTCAGGGATTGACCTCGGTTAGTTGGGCATGGTGGCAAGTGCTTTTACTCAGTAATCAGTCTTGCCAGTCCTCTAATATCCCCTTTCCATGATCTCCTCTCCCAGCCTTATCATTCATGCTTGCATACACTCCACAGACATTTAGTGTACAGTTCCTGAGGGCCTGACTGGTAGATTTCAAATAATCTTCCCTTCATTTCCTAGGTCAGGGGATTTACACAAGTCCCTCAGGTTCCTCACCTGCAAACCAAGAGTATACTCTAACTGTACCAATGAGAAATAGAAACAAACAAAAACTAAGGTTTGCTCTGAACATTCTACATTTGAGCTTAATTTTGAAAAGTTGTGAATGCTAACACAGACTCTAAACATAATAATGTCAATATGGTTCTCAATACCATGCTTTGCCGATGAAATTAGCTCCCTCTTCTTAGCGTTACACGAGCTTAGGCATACACTGGCCTTTACAAAATGCCTGGGGCAAAAGAAAATGCTCAAGAGCACCCAGCTCTTATGATTGTTTCAATTATAAGTCATCCCATTTCACTACTCAGTACATTCTTATATATTGTTATAATGACATGTAAGCTACTTGTATGGAAGACATGTCAAATACAGTGGGCATCTCAGAAGTTTACATGCACAGTATATTAAACTTAATAATTCAGAATATTTACAAAGAATTGGCTTTTCCATCTACTCCCTTTTCCCTTTTCCACTGCTTTGAGATGAATTGAAGGCCCACACAGGTAGGAGTCACTGGCCTGAAACACAGTAAACATGACTTATTTCCTCTCAACTTAGTTTCTAATCTTTAGTTAAGTGATGTTTGCTAAGTCAACTTTTCTTTGCCTCAGTATTATTATCATAAAAGTGGACCAAATACATATGAAGCCTCTCAGGATTATAGATAATATTGGATATTTCCATACATGTAAGCTGCAAGAACTAGTCCCTAGGGATGTTAATCATAATATAATGGTAGTCTGTTTTCTGTACTTCTTAACTTACGTAACTGTTAATCTAACTTGAAGAAGTTTTAAGCGTATATTTTTATTGATTAATATTAATTACTCTCTTGTTTCCTGTTAATAAATCAAAGTGCTTATTTAATATTTTGTTATTTATTTTAAAAGTTACTAAAATTAAAAGTATTTTAAATTCTCTATCACCATCAATATGTCCTCTAAAAACTATATTTTATAATTTTACAAAACTTTTGCTCTGCTTAGTAAGTATCTGATGATTTTATTGCCTATTGGAAAGTTAAATCTTTTCTTCACATATCTCAGTAACAGTTTCTCTTTATCATTGAACTTTTCTCTCTGTTGTATTCTGGTCCTGACTCCTATTCTACAAACATGCTTTCTCATCTGTTTCCATGTTTGATTTTCTTAGCATCAGGTGAGTCACTGCCACCTCTAGGACTGTGGAGAGCTTGGCAGTAGCTTGTCCATATGCATGGTTGGGGTAGCACATTTACTGCACACACTCAGGGTTCAAGGCCACAAAGATGAGCAATCATTCTAGCTCAACCTTCTGATTGTGTGGGCGGGGGAGCCAGAAGTCTGCAGCCTTGGAGTTACCGTGGGGATGCCCTTTCAGTTGGAGTAGTCAAAGCCCCAAAGAACACCAAGGACTCGGTCTGTTTTCCAAGTGCAGCTGTATTGTTTTATGTCTTTATGGTTGAGCAGCACATATCTGATATGGGGGGATTCTCTCACTCATTTAATTCATGGTGTCATTAAGAGCATGTCAAGTCTGACAATCAGAATGTGGAGTCACAGGTCAAGCACTAATCCTCTCTCTAAAAGACTCAGGACCAGCTAGGGAGTGTCAAGAAATGGGAGAATATGTCCTTTCCATATTCTCCAAGCAGAAGTTTTCCTTATAAGCACCTCTATTTAAGCTTTTCATCAAGGTCAGCTGTTCTCCACAGATACATGGAATTTTATCCCTGACTGCAGAAGAAATCCTACTTACTTGCAACTTTCCCCAAATCACCATTAAACTCACTGTGCCCAGATACATTTATTTAGATCCAGCTTCGAAGCTTTCATTTGCTCCAAGAATATCATTTGTATTGTTACCAGAAACTCCAACTTTCTAGACTATTGTTGTCTCACAACCCATAGTCACTGACTTATTTGAGTACTTTCACAGATAAACCAGATCTTAAAATGCATAAAATACTATGCACAGTGATCGCTGAGAGCCTGTTGAATCAGCTGCAAATTTACACAGAGATCAATATACTTGAAGCTTCACACTTGGCCTTTCAAAGAATCAAACTAACATTGTAGAGCTTCAGAAATAAGGACTTATCCTTCTCTTATCACTTGGTAGATCCTGCTATGCTAAAGCTCTAAGAAATTGATTTAAAAAAAATCGGAAGTGACCATGCTGTCTGTTCTTTGCTCTATTCTAATTGATCCTTCATAATTTCCTTAGAAAATATTTTTTTCTATACAACATCACGGAATTCATGCCATCAACTCATTACTATTAGAGTTAATACAGCTTAATCTCTACAACTGAAAACCACTTAAATTTGAAAAATAGCTGGCCTTTGCCTCCTGGGTACTCCCTCCATTTAGGATTTATTAGCCTTTTGATTTCATTCACCTGGGACATGTCTCTTCCCCTAGTCTGATAAATGGTCTCATCTTTAAAGACCCAACTCAGGGTTTCCTACGATTCTCCCTTCTCTCCAGGGAACCCCCTGTGACAACAGCACTTCATATAATTTATTTGGAAATTAATCAAATGCCATTGTGTTATTTTATCTCTCATTGTTGTAAGTTGATGCTCACAATCTTATTGGAAATGTTTTACATGTGTATGGCTTATCTTCTTAACTGGCTGACTACTTCTTCATTTCGCCAATTTTGCCCATCCCAGCACCTCCAACACAGTAAATGCTTAGTCAATATTTAGAGATTTGGTATTTATTTTTATTATGGTATATTAAGAATAAAAGAATCAACTGTGCCCCAGAAGACTTGAAGTATGCCAGGGACAGTTTTTAGAGACTTTTAAATCAGGATTGCTATTTTAAGAATCTTTTCTATTTAACAGGAACTTGCATAGAATAAGAGAAATATATGGTTTTATAACTCACCAAATTCCAATGCCTACAGAAATGTAGATAGTCATAAAAAGTATTTGTATTTTTTATTAGCAATGTATAATATTTGCTGTTGAATGATTATATAACTATATGCACACATGCAAATAGTATACAAAACATGCACATGCAAACACACTTTCATTAATGGAGAAACAATATAATTGACTTTGTAGTTTAGTTTTGCAGCTTTGATTGGAAAAGTTCCAAAGCACTTAAGAAAGGCTTTGTTTCCTCAAACAGGCTGCCCTGCCATATGGCAGTTTTACTACTGCAGTGGTTGAGTTGTAATTGATTTATATTAGATTACAATGATATACTTGATAGTCCATTAGCAAAGTGACTAGGCCATATTTTTGACTACTGGATATGCTTCTGTGTAAAATCCTACATTTGGGTTTTCAGGTTTGTGTACCTACCTTTCTCTATGTTTATGTTTGTCTGTTCAAATCTGCTATTTATGCTGAGGGAAAATGTCCTACAATGTGTAATCATTAAATCATATTGCTTCAAGTATGACAAAAAATTAACATGGCAACAGCTTATAGTCTTCATTTTAACAATGCCCAGGAAAAGTATAAATCAACTGTGAATAAGCAATCTATTTCAACAGTTCAAAAGTTAGCTAACATTAACTGAGATGCGAATAAGAAACAGGATTAGGAAAGTTCTTTCTCACTTGGAGTTTCCTTTCTTATTTTTTCATTGATAATGTGAAAAAAATGACAAAGAATGAAGTGCTATAAAATTAAAACCCTTTCTGTATTAGTGAGACAGAGAGGAGAGAGAGAAAGAGAGATAGAAAGAGAGCGAGCAAGCAAGAGAGAGAGAGAGAGAGAGATCTATGGAATACATACATCATTTATCTCTTAATAATCTAATTTTATAGCTGATCATTAACCATCATCCATTAGCTAATATGCAATTACATAATAATTTGCAAACTTAATAGGTGAATATTTAAAATCAAGGCAATTAAAAGCATTATGATTAGTTGAGGGCAGAAGTGATCATGAGGGAGCATGTGGCTTTAAAAACATCCATCCTGGATGAATACGACTTCCCTCAACTCAAGTGTAGCAAAGGTTTTAGCTGCCACTGTCTCTCTCTTTTTCCCTTAACAGTTTCCCAGCTCTGTTACCCCACTTTCTGAGCCCACAGGGACTACTCAAAAACATCTCCTTCTGGGATTCAGCAATTTATACCAATTCGCTCAAAATAAAGAATGTCCATATAAGCAAATAAAATGTGGATTTAATACAAAGTTCCTGATTTACTGAAAAGCATTGGCTAAAAGTGCTTCATTTCTTTTATGGCTGCAATAAAGAGATTTTACAGTTTGTAACATATAACTTAGAAGAGTGACAAATTTGGTACTTAAAAAATATTTAAGTTAAAAACAACCCTGTCAGTTCTACTAAGTCATTTTTAGAGCATAATCATTTTAATTCTCCCTACTCTAATTTTATAACCATGAGTCAACCTTTTCAAGGAGAACCCTAACCTCCTGTAAAGCAGCTTTCTGCTTCCCATTGTTTTGACCCTGGACCAATGGTTTTTTGGAAGTTATGTTTGACCTAGAAATTAAGAGAGACTCTGGTGTTTCCTCCTAGTCCCCTGTACACGTAAATAAATGCCAATTCTCAACTCGTGGAGTGTGCATGGCTAACAGAAAGCATTGATTGTTAGCAGGGGTAGAGCATCTTTGTTACTTCTTGCTTATGATTTGCAGAAGAAGTGTCAAGTGTCCAGTTATGATGCTGCAACTAAAGAAAATTGGTAAGGGCTAAAATGTTTCTATCTTGAGTGAGAAAATGGCTGGCTATGAGATAGCTTTGGATATGCATAACTAAGAACTTGTCAAGTGCATCTGAAAAGCATTGTAAACATTGCATTTATGTCATTAGAGGCCAGATTTAAGGCAAGTGGGAAAAAATAAAACTCAGCTAATCTGTTAATCTGTTTTACATGTTTGCTTCTTGGTTTTGAGACCCCTTTCTGTTCTTAAAATTTGTTTTTTTAATTTTCACATTTAAATTTGGAATTTATTTTTAAAAGAAATTTCCAATTATGAGCCTCAAAATAGCAAATGGAAAAAGTGGTGCCAAAGATGAAGTACCATAAATGTGTGTGCAGCTCTCTGCATGAGGTCGGAGGTGGAAAGTCTAGGAGCAGCGTTGATGAGCTGACTATTTCCTAAAATCTCAGGCTAGCTAGCTAGGTACATATGTACTTTTGCCTAAGAGTCACATGGACAGCATTTGTCATAAATATTTTCTCTTGATCAAGGCATGAGCTTCTCTTTTGATCAGCAAATGTAACTTAGTCGTTCTTAAGATATTTTTCCTGGAGTCATTTTATTATCACCCTAACACCATCCTGCTTTTTCCTTTAAGATATCCTCTCTCCCAGCACTTTCTATCCTTGAGGTTATTTACCACGATAATATTCAACATTCTCCCCAAGATGAAAGTATAGTGGCCTGGAAGTTTTATCTGTTATGCTTCCGCCATAATTAGCAAGGCATTGGAGTCAAAATAGACAATAAGCAGTCATTGAATAAAGGACTTAACCTATTGCATTTTTCTGCCTATAACTCTTCTTTGTACAATTGGTAGGCTCAAGCAGTAATGTGATTGGAGAGAGACTGATGGAGTTTGGTGGTGGGAGTAGAGTATGTTCACAATAAGTATACTATTGAAGAATGTGTCCCTATCTCTAGTACATGGGGCAAAATTTTTAAGAACTAGGAAACTGGTTGATTTGGTTTTGAGATTAAATACTGTTGAAATAATTTCCACCCATGAATTTTATTCTGTACCATAATGGCAGGGAATTAAAAGCTGCCTCCCATAGGATTCATCACGTTAAGCAATGTTTTTTAAGAAGGAGAAGTCCTAGGCATTTATTTTTTAAAAAAATCTAGCAATTTTCTAGATTGTTCTATGGAGAAATGGTTACTAAGCATGATCTTGAGAGACAGCACACCAGTGTTTTGTGTCTTTATATGAGGCATTGATTTTACATTCTTCCATCCCATCTAATCAAATTTGGATCTAGATAATTTGCATGCATTCTTTAAGGATTTATACCCAGTAGTGCGATATCTGGACTTAGGACATGTCTTTCTTTATTCCTGGCTCACCTATTCATGGAACCTTTCTAGTTCTAAGTGTTTCAACTGGGGAGAATATCATCTTTTTTTTCCCCTTTACTGACAGTCTATTCTTAATGATGAGTGTTGTATTTTGAATCTAGAAGAAACAAATTCTTCCAAAGCAAATACAACATGGAACAGTGGTCCAAATGAGCAATGAAGCAGTGAATGTTCAGTGTAGCTTACTGTCATGCTTTTCCTACTTGGACACTGTCCATTTTATAGATGGGGAACAAGGGAGTTCGATCTCACACACCTTAGTTCTAGGGCTAGCACTCATCTTTGACCCATTTGTTTGTGTGGTTTTGGATAATTATCTTCTTGGCTATAATGCTTCCTTATTTCTAATATTACATATCAGTTAACACTGGTTGAAATATTGAAAAATTGTATATATTGAATTTCCTGTGAAAATTGTACTGCAAAATATTTTTAGATATGTTTTAAACCATTTCCACGTGTCTTAACTTCACATATAAAGAATTATGTGTTAAAGAAGTGATTGCTGTTTTCCCCAGAACGGGTGAGATTGCCTGCAGCAGAGCCAGTGATAGCTAAGATAACACCCTTCCTGACAGGCCCATTTTATGTGGGCAAGTGTCCAGATGGATGCAAAGCTGGTTAGGCCATCCCCTCTCATAGTGTGAGACATAATGATGGCACCCAACCTTTTTCTAAGACCCTAGTTAGTAAGAGTTGGGAGGTCCCTTGGTGATATAGGCAGCAGTAGATTCCCAGGCCTTGATCCTGTCAACTCAAATGGAGATCTGTTTTAATAATGAGCATCTTCTCCCTGTGCTGGCTGGAATAGTTCTGATGGTAGCCGTGTAAGAATCAGTGCCTGAGAGACTTGCTCTTCATTATATTCTGTTCAGGAAGGAAGACCTTGGTGTGAGCTGCTCTTGGAGCTGATCTCAAGTATCCCTTTAGTTTTGACCCTAAAGTGATGTTCAATGGGAAGAAAGAACTCAAGGATGCTCAAACCTCTTTCGCTTGTTCAAATTGTTCTCTGTCATATCACAACAATAATTTGTGAGTATATATATATATATATATATATATATATATATATATATATATATATATATGGCAGTGGCCTTGACAAAGTGCTCTGTTCCCCTTCTAACTGATTCTTCTAGAGATAAGTTGTGTCATGTCCTTAGCTGACATGCTAATGGTAAAACTCTGATTCTAGATCTTTGATTAAACTTTTTTTTTAACCCAAATTTGGTATACTTGGATTGAAGTTTAAAATTCAGATTTGTGGGCTGAAAGTGGTTGCTCAGTGGCTATGATCACAGGCTTCTCTTTCAGAGTACTCAGGTTTCATTCCTGTCACCCACATGGTAGAACTCTTGCCCACTAGCTCCTAGATTTTCACAATATAAACAGAAAGTAACTGTCAATCATGCATTATGTCCCAAAACCATATACATTGTGTGGTGATGTTTACATTGTTTATTTTAAATACATGAAACTTAATTAAAACATGTACAACTAGTAAAATATTTAATGCTAGACTTGTGTAAGCATTGTGGTTAGGAGTTGGCTCACATGAAAAAGAAGAACAGCTCATTCCACTGTGACTGGAAACAGAATGTGAAAAGGTGGAAAATGAAATCAATTAAAAGCTAATTTGTTTGAGAAAATATAAAACATTATTTTTCATCTAACCCAGAGATAGGTTTTAAAATATGTTAACAAATATTGTAACTGCCTACCTAGAGGGCTTTAGGCTTCTTTTTGTTTTGCAGTGTCAGCTCTAGAAGTTACCATGGTTGCTACACAAAAGGTATCCCATGTTCTGCATTTCTGTCTCTTTCAGCTTCCTGTCTTAGGTTAGTCTCCCTCAATTGTGAACTTGCTCTTATCACATTGTATCACTGTGTTCCCCGAGTCACTGAGTCACTGGTGAGTCCCTGGAACCATGCAGGGGGCTTCGTGCATGGAGTGGCGAACAGTGAAGTGCTAGTGCTGTTACTGTAGCTGTAAATGTTGGTGAGTGGGTGTTAGAGGTACTGCATTGCTTGTCTGAGGATTTGCCTGTAGGGACAAAAGCTGACCTTACCTATATTGGCGACCATAAGTTTTAAGTTCTGGATCTTGGTTTGTGGGGAGCCACTGTGTAACCCACCTTGTTGTCTGAGCTAGATAGCATCAGATTGAATTGAATGATATTTACCCAGACAGCTCCGATACCTACTGAAACTCGCTGCTTTTTTCTTCATTTTAGAAGCATTTCATCTCTTGCCTGTATCTATTCACTGTCGTTCACTTACTCAGCTCTATTTCTGCAGTAAGATTCTGCCCTCCTGGCCCCAGCATTGCTCTGATTCCTAGTACATGTGTGTTCCTACAGGCTGTAAGCTGTAGAATGATTTTAATTAAACCTTTAGTAGTCAATAAACCTTACTCTTTCTAAATCAATTACAGTTTATTGTGCTCATGCAATGAGTGTAGTTCTAGATTAGACTGAGTCAAGGTGTAGAGATATTTTTTCAAAGATTATAAATGTTACACCTAGGAAGAGAAATATTTTCATATGTAATAATGCATGCAATGGAGGCTTCTTAAACTGATAATGCCACTGAGGTATTGCATTCAAAATAATGTAGTTTTTATATATAATAATAATGTACTTTTATAAATAGTAGCAAAATAAGAGTGGCTTCCTGCATCTGAAACTTCACCTTTTTAGCATCTAAATTAGTACTAAGCATAGTACTAAAAATAGTACTAAACACATGGACTTTATTGCTCACTTTAATGTTCATTATTTACTTACAATATTATTAGACTGAGGGGCTTAAAGAACAGAGATTCAGCCTCAGGTCAATGCTAGGGTAGTGTGATGAGGGTTCTTTACCTGGTTACAGGTGACCAGCTTCTAGCTGGGTACTCACGTAGCCTTTCCTCAAAGCAGACACCCTGGTCTCTATGTCTTATGGTACTCTAACCCATTTTGTTCAGTGACTATGCTAAGTCACTAAACTCAATTAACCTTAATTACTGCTATGGAGGCCTACAGTCAAACACTGCCCCAGTGATGATTCTGGCTTTGAACCTATGAAGGTGTGGGAAATAGAACTCAGTATCAACCAGTAAAATGACCTTTGTAGTTACATTGTGTAAGGATTGGTTTTAAGTAGGTAGGTAAGCATGTAGTTTCTACTCCTAAAGAAGGCTTCAATACATTGGACTTTACATTGGTTTTAACCCTCCTGAGACCTGACTAGCATATTATTTTGTGCGAGTTGGGAAAGTAGTCCTGGAACATGAAGAGATTCTGACTTATCACATTATCACAAACAAAAACTATTTACTGTCACAGATCATGGGAAAGATGTGTCCTCAGAGCCCATGTGCTGGCTTTGAGGAGAGAAGCAATTTTCAATATTCATGAATACTGGAATTGGCTGTATTATCTAATTGTTTACTGCAATCTCCAGTATAGAGTTTTTATCTCCTCTTCTGATCCTCTACTCTTTCACTGCTTCACTTACCAACTTTGACAAAAAAGTCTGAATAACTCACTGAAAGAATGAATTTTTCAAACTTGTATCCGTCACTGAAATTTTCCTTTCTGTATTGTTAGGTGATGGTGTGGAGTACAAACAAGACACTTTCCTAGAAAATTACTACTTTAGTAATTTAAAGTCTTTCTTCAAAGTCTTCAAAGACTTTAGAATAACACAGACCCCCGCAGCACCCTAGAAATTTTGCTTTTCTTTTCTTTTCAGATATTTTATATCAATTGTTTCCTAGTTTCATCTAATATGTTTATGTAATATGGCTTATGTTATATAGAAATATGTATTTCAATGCACTCCTATGTTTTGTGGATATCCCTCTGCACTCATGGCTACTGATCTTTCTTACCTCTCACTTCCAATTTCTGTTTTTGAGATAAATTACTAATCTTCTTTGGAATGCATTTTTGTAAGAGAACTTCAGTTCTATTAAGCATAAAACATATTTTGGTTCTTTATGTAGAATCTTCAAGTAACTGCTCTCAAATGTCTGTTGTCAGTGACTGTGTCACAGGTCTTGAAGACACTGTTCTATTACTCCTTTGGCTTCTCTTCTAGCTGTAGAAACATAGGAAAGTAACTGTTAATCAACTATTTATTTTTCCTTTGGAGACTTTTGCATATCCTTTTGTACTGTGATGATTTTTAGTTGCATGCAATCTTTCCAGATGTGGGTTTATTATTTTTTTCTGTCATTTTCCCAAATGTTCAGAGTCATTTTAGTCATCAATTCAAGAAAACAAATTTGGTCTTCATCTATGCCAATGATGGAATTCTTACATCTCTCTAGCCTTACCGCTTGGAACTCAAGCTGAAGACATGAACTTTTATCATTTATTTTAATAAATATATATTTATCTTTTTAAACTTTTAAACCACATCCCATCCTAGTAACTGATTTATTTGTTTAAATAAATTTTAACTGAAATATACTCACATCTTTCCAACCATTTATGAGTACATTTTAAGGATAGTTCATCTATGGACATTGTATGTATTTTGAGAACACGAATTTTCAAAATATTTTTTATAATTATATCTGCATCTACCTAAGAACACAAATAGATTGCTTTGGTTTCAGTTTCTGTTTACCAAAAGAAGTTAGAGTTTTAAGAGACAGAATAGCATCACTTCTACCACTAAACTCAGATGAACGCAGGATGATAGACCAAGGACTAACTGTGGAAGAAAGCAGGCATTCTTTATGACCTAAAGCTCAGGTTTAGACAGAAAATGCCTCCCTAGAAGCTTCATTCATTGGCAAGTTTAATCACAGAAGGTCCTGGTTTCACAGAATGATCTAATTGTAATTGTTGACAGCATATGGCCACACAGACCTAGGGTAATGCAACAGAGTACTGCAGCCTGCACGTCTAGTAGATGACCCAGCATACCATTCAGCTCACAACTATGCATAACTCCAGTTCCAGGGAATCCAATGCTCTCTGGCCTTTGTGAGATTCTGCACATGTGTGATTCATGTAAATTCATTCAGGCACACCTATATACACAAAAAAATATAAAATAAATGTTTTAAAGTTTTGATGGACCTTTTGGCATCATCGCCATTACAATTGTTTCTGTGAAAAAGGAGCATGAGCCTAGACTCCACAGAGCAGAAACTGGAACAAGACAGTAGAAGCAGGGATTGGGAAGAGAAAGTTGTAGACGTCCGGGAACTGTTGAGGTTCTGAGGATAATGACACTGGATAAGAATACTGAGTAAAGGGGAAAAAATGTGGACTCTGGCGAGAGTAGCACCTTATAGATCTCCTATAATGCAGGAAGGATCATGGTAAGAGGCTCGAGCCAAGCTGACTGGCAAGGGACTGTCACAGCAAAAGGAAGCAAGCCAGGGAGGGGTATAAGCTGCTTTTTGTAAAAGTAAATTGAGGCATTAGTGGTGAATCATGACTTATACCGACCATGTATTTGGCTAGGCATAGTCACTACAGATACTGGAGAGGGTTCAATAAGACACAGTCCGCAGACCGAGCCCTGGGAGATTCACAAGAAATGCTGGTCTGAGGATGAGAAAACCGGGTTTCTTTGTTTGTTTTATTTTGTTTTTTCCAATAATGGATCTTCTCCTGCTTTCTGAATTATAATACAATGTTCAGAATTAAGGAGGTCGCTATCTCCAAGAAGTCACTCAACCCTTGTAAAATGGACTCTATATTTTGGTTAATACCCTACCTGATCTCTCAACCTAATATTTTAGTTTTGCTACATGGAATGTGGCATGGATTGATTCTCAATATATGTGTTATCAATGGTTGATCTGTGAAATCAGCTTGTAAAACCTACTAAAACCAAGTTGTTCCCTCTCTTATTCCATGCATGTCGGCTTCTGTCTGGCATAAGAACTCTGAACCTTGCCTCATCCTAGAACTCTGAAGGGTTAAAGTGATTTTTTTATAGGAAACACAATACATAAAGGTATCACTGATGTTTCTATAGTACAAGAATATGTTTACCGGATGGAGAAACTTCATATGTGAAGGTTCAACCATACAGCTCACAAGAGGCTGATGTCTATACCAAGATGACAGTTTCTTTACTTCAAATTAATATGTTTTGTTTGCCTTTATATTATGGATTTTTTCTTTCTGATTAAGTTATATGGGAAACTGGATTATATGAGGTAGGCTTAGCAATGCTGTGATCAAACTTAGAGGCTTAATTGTGTTATATTAGAATTAATTGCATAAGCTCTGAGACTATGTCAGTCTTCACAATTAGGACATACCTGTGTGCCTGATGAAGGACTCATGATGGTTTGTCAATTAGCATCTCCTTTTGTGTGCATTTTTCCATAGCTGATTAACTCATCTTCCAAATGGGTCTTTAAAGAAATATGCAATATGTTATATTATACATTTAAATCACGTAATGCAAGCTTCATGGTTTTTTGAAACAGTGGAGAGGGTAGTAGTAAACAATGGCTTCTGCAAAAGCATTGGCCAAAAGCAGGAATAGAGCATTTGTGAGGGAATGAACATGGATGTCCTGCAGTGGAAGGTTGGGAAAGAGAACAGATGGTGGGTCAGATTTGACTAAGCCTTGAGCTCAAACTGTCTGGCATATAGTAGAAATACACACACACACACACACACACACATACACATAAACACACAAACAAACACAGACACAACACACACAGACACACTCAAACAGATGAAATAAATCTAAATAGTATTAGCATTACCTTTAAAGTAATAGTCAACTACCTATCTACACAAGTCTAGGGTTGTCAGTACGTGGCTCTGTGCCAACTGATCTTTGTGTCTTTTATTGCATCAATCTTATTAAACGATTGGGTTAGCATATATTAAATTATGTAAAAACCACACACACATATATATTCATATGTCAAGACTTACAGAGACATTAATACATTCTTTGTACCGCCCCTTCCTAGGCACGTTCATCCTACCCTAGAATATGGCTCCTATGTTACAACTGATGACTTTCATGTATACATTGTGATCTATGAATGTCTACCATTCACTTTAGGATTATGTTAATATTCATTGTTTGTTTCATCTGCAAAAGAATAAAATCCTCAAAGTTGTTTTTTTTATTGTATATATGGATCAGAGTGAATAACCAACAGTGAAACAGCCATGTTCAATGTTTTAGTTGCACCTTCTTCAACCACTCATTTACCTCCCACAAATTCTCAAGGGCAGCAATAGCAGTTCACATCCCAGCAGCTACTTCTAATTCCAATGAATAAGGAGGAAGCATGAGTGAGGAAAAGCTCTCTACTCCCTTTTCAAGATGCTCTTTGCATGGCACTCTTAACCTGCACAGGAGCCTTGAATATATTACATTTATTCCAAGCAATCATGTGCTTTACTGAAATTCAGGGATACTGATGTTATAAAGTCAGGAACAAAATAACGGGAATTAAAAGTTCCTGCCAGAGTTGAAGCTCCATTCTTAACAGTTTTCAAAAGAGGAAAGACAGGATCACAGAGGTTGGGACTGTTGTCTCAGACATGGAAGTGGAGAATCAGAGGCTGTATATGAACATGTTGGTCATTATGGACCTATAATGTCTTCTTCCATTGGACAGGTTAAGGAAGTCTAGGCCTTTCCTGGACTTTGGTGGCTTATCTTCATCTTCATTCTCCAATGGAGATACATTCTCTGCCTTTAATTGTTTTAATATCACTTTATCATTAACTTCAAAATTGTCAGCAACAATCACAAGCTATCTAAAAATAAGTATTTGGTTCCAACCTAATGTACCAGCCATAGTATAATTCAAGGACATCCTTTTCTACAAGGTACTAAATGTGAGTTTACAGTGGAGAAGATAAACCTACGCAGAGCTCAGGGCATGAATGTGTTGCCCTAGAGCCATAACTCCAACAATAAGAACCTTTACAGTTAACATATCAGCTAAAAGTAGAAGATATTATTTTTCTCTATTAAAATTATTCTCTATTAAAAAGAAACTCACTTGATAATACATTCAGTAAGATGGGTAATGGTATTATTATTTATTATTAATAAAGGTTGTATTTTAAACATCTCTTCTTCATGCTAAAGAAATGTAAACTTTTAGATTCCTCTGTCACATTCTGACATACACATTTTTAGCATAAGTTAAACATGTGAAGATTTTAACAAAGGAGACTGAGAACTAATTATTTCATCTGGTTTTTGTGTAGCTCTTGTGACGGCATGTAAAAAACTGCACAAGACAAAGACAGATAAAGCCCCAGCTTGGAGTGTAAAGGTAGCCAGGAAGTCCGTCCTTATCTGGGGAGATATTGGCAATGGATGGCTATGTGGGGGGGAAGAGTCAGTTTTTGTTAAGTGTGTGGCCCCTGGTATGTAGAATGTGGTCCAGTAGATATCCCCACATTCAGAATTATATGAGCAGTGAAAAGCAGGCCCGTTCATTTGTTTTTAAAAAGAGAACATGAAGTTGAGGTGTAGAAAAGTTAAAGAGGAGTTGGGGGCAGATTTGAGGATGAGTATGATCAAAATACATTGTATAAAATTCTCAAAGAAGTAATATTAAATAAACTATTAAATGATATGGCCACCTAGCAAGTTCTAAACTTGTTAAATGTCTCTTCTACTTTTAGTTGGAATTTGTTTGTACTGAAATAGTGTTATCAATTCTATGCAGTCTTTCTATAAAGCTTAACATTCTAATCATATAAAAATTATGAATGACATTATTTCTATGTTAACAATGGTTCAGAACCACTAAAACTTCTTAGCCCCAAAAGTGGTGTGTAGGAGGACCACTGCTGTAAATAACCCTGTGAGACCATACTTAGGACAATACTTACTCATTCTCATCTCAGCCTTCAAATGTGCGAGTAACAGGAGTCAACATTTTGGACATATGTGTATTGATTATCAATTTCAATTTAAACAAATTGTACTGATGTAACTCTGAAAATAGTATCCAAACTTATCTTAGTATATAATTTAAAACATATATCCCTAAAGTGAACACTCTGAAGGTAATTATGCTTCCTTGCTTAACATTTATCTTATTTTAATGTTTTCTTTTATTGAAAATATATTCTCCTCTCATAACATATATTCTGATTACAGTTCCCTATCCCTCTCACCTTGTAGTTCCTCCCTCTCTACCTCCATTAAAGATTAAATATTAGAGCCAGGCCTCTGGGCTCAGGTCAGGGGAATATATTTTCACTAAATAAGTGAAATAAAAACAAAATGAAGTTTTGTTGTAAAATAATAAATTCATAATACTTACAATTTTAAAGATTGCTTGCTAGGAATATTGTCTGATGTATAGCTAGCCAAAAACCAACAATTTCTAAAGATCGTATTTTAAGATACATATACAAATGAATGAATTTATGAAATTCCTAGGCAAATGGATGGACCTGGAGGGCATCATCCTGAGTGAGGTAACCCAATCACAAAAGAACTCACACAATATGTACTCACTGGTAAGTGGATATTATCCCAGAAACTTAGAATACTCAAGATATAAGATACAATTTGCTAAACGCATGAAACTCAAGAAGAACGAAGACCAAAGTGTGGACACTTTGCCCCTTCTTAGAATTGGGAACAAAACACCCATGGAAGGAGTTACAGAGACACAGTTTGGAGCTGTGATGAAAGGATGGACCATCTAGAGATTGCCATATCCTGGGATCCATCCCATAATCAGCCTCCAAACGCTGACAGTACTGCATACACTAGCAAGATTTTGCTGAAAGGACCCTGATATAGCTGTCTTTTGTGAGACTATGCCGGGGCCTAGCAAACACAGAAGTGGATGCTCACAGTCAGCTATTGGATGGATTACAGGGCCCCAAATGGAGGAGCTAGAGAAAGCAACCAAGGAGCTAAAGGGATCTGCAACCCCATAGGTGGAACAACAATATGAACTACCCAGTACCCCCTCAGAGCTCGTGTCTCTAGCTGCATATGTATCAGAAGATGGCCTAGTTGGCCATCAGTGGAAAGAGAGGCCCATTGATCATGCAAACTTTATCTGCCTCAGTACAGGGGAATGCCAGGGCCAAGAAGTGGGAGTGGGTGGGTGGGGGAGTGGGTGGGGGAGCAGGTGGGGGACTTTTGGGATAGCATTGGAAATGTAAATGAAATAAATACCTAATTAAAAAAAAAGAAAAAAGAAAATTAGAAGAAACGGTATGTTTAAAAAGTCTTCTAAGCCAAAGATTTATAAAATCTAAGTCATTATTCTTGACCTCATGAAAATCTTTTGTGGCTTTAGAGATGTTTGTCTTTTCCATTTTCTGCCATCACCAAGAATAACACTCTTTTGTGTTGGAGAGGCATGGGCCTTTATTCGGAGGTAGCTGTCTTTTGAAATTCTGAAGACTGTTCGAACTGAAGAATGGCTTCCTTCTGATTAAGCCACCTTGTATTTTCCTCTTGCTTGTGGAGTTCCCTGCCCTCAGCCCTGCTTCCTTTCACCTCTTGGTCAAAGACGGCATCATTTCATAGTGAGGGGAGTACATTAAAAAGCACAATAATAATAATAATAAATGTTAATCAAAAAACTGCATGTGTCTTTCTGATTGTGCCAGTGTTGTGGTATTCAATTATGCAATTTCCATTGGCATATTAATCATCTTTTCAACAAACAAGCCAGCGTTAATTAAAGCAAACCATGGATAAAGACATGTTGCCGGATCATCATTCCGTTTATCACAGTGCACAGGCTGGCCGTTAAGTAAATTCGGAACTGTGAGATGAATTTCAATGTCGGCTTCCTCTTTTTCCTTGTTGCTGTTGGAGTTTGAATGTAACTCATCTAACAATAATAACAACAAACTTCATACTCCACAAAAGGGAGATGAATTCACTTGTAATTAATGGTGAAGAAAGATAGAAGAGCTATACATCTCAAAACGTGGAGTTCGGTTACTTAGAAACAAACATGGTTTGAAGATTTTCATTTTTTTCTTAACATTCAGTGCCATAAAGACAAGATGGAATAGCAAATCTCTCTCTCTCTCTCTCTCTCTCTCTCTCATCTTCCTGAAAAAGAAGCATTTTTTGTTAAAGATTTAGTAGTTGTTTATTACAATAATCTGTGCATTTCAATAAAAGAATGCATTTACAGTATTTAAGCATGTGAAATTTAAATATTCAAGTTTTAATTAACATAAAGTATTTTTTAGAAATAGAACACAGGCCTTCACACTTTCTGTATTCCAAGGTGAGTGGCAAATGCCCTTCAACTCTTTGACTCATTCAGGGTTCTCTTTTTAAAAGAATTGTTATGGCAGCTGCATTCTTTCCAAGCCTACAAACACTGGCAATAATCATTATGGAATATATAAATCAATTTAACAAACACAGTTGAAACAAAGAAAATACAATGTTTGCTATTTTACTGTGTCTCTGTATGCTCCACATTTGCAAGTAATAATTATAAATCCTCTGAAAACTCTGGTTTTCCATGAACGCATCTTTTGCTAGGCTGTGAAGAATATAGAGTCTCCATATGCAGATTGTCTTCAAATTGATTATTTATGTATTTCTTCAACAACATTTTGACAGTGCATTGTACTTAAACTACTAAATGGAGGTGTTGCCACTATACCACATTGTCTCTGATACTTAGAGAAATAGTACTGATTTTTCTGAAGTATGTGAACCTAAAAATTTAGTTTCTGAAAAACTCCTCCACATTTATATTGCTTACTTAAGAAAGATGGCCTATATTATGTTTTGGAAAAATAACATATGTAGGAGAGATTCCCCTACATACTTAGCCCAACAAATTGTCAAGTACAACAAAGATAACAAATATCTCTGAGCTATCAGAGTAAAGGGATACTGTGAGACTTTATTATTTGTGCATTGATTTGATTAATCTAATGCAGCAATTATGTCTATTGACTAGAGTTGACAGTGTGATAAATATAATAAATAGTGTGTTTAAAGTTTCTGGTAAACAATAAACCTTCATTAAAATGCTTTTGATTAATAATTGCTATAATTGAATGATTAAGTAAGGATTTTAATTAGATTGGTAGTGTCTGCTGTGAGATTGAGATAAATAAATATTGGTGAGAACTTTACAGGTACTGTGTTATTAAGCACTGGCTATACATAATGCAAAGTAAAATATAACATATAGTTACATAGCAGTGAGCATCTACCATTGCAGTAGAGAGGGAGGCACTATAGATTTGTTTCTTAAACTTTCACAGTATTCTGGGGTGTGTGTGTGTGTGTGTGTGTGTGTGTGTGTGTTTAACTAACGCAACTTTATTGACCCCCATCATGTTTTTTCTTGAGATCTCCATCATGTCCCCTTTGTAGAAGCAATGCTTACCAAAAAAAGTAGTATAGCTGGAGTGAGCTATGCTCACAGAATCTCAAAGTGCTTAATCCTTCTCCCCTTTGAAAATGTTAGAAATCTGATTATTTTATTTTAAAGGCTTCAATGGCAAAAATGTTAGAAATCTGATTATTTTTCTATTAAAAGCAAATTAAAAACGTGTTCTTCTACAAATACTTGACCCTGAGACTGCACAGTGAGCAGTTTAGACTCAAAGGAGTTTTTGACTTGCTATAACATTGGATACTAATATCATTAGCAATTGTTTCATATACAAAAATGTGATTTCTAGAGATGTTTATCAGCATTAGAAAAGGGATATGAAAAAAGTGAGTGTTTGGTGGAAGACTAGATACTTAGAAGTGGCAGTGGTTTCTGGATTCCAACCTGGATGAAGGGAGCTGATGAAGTCTCCACTCACACACACTTCATGCTTGTGAGAACCTTGGAAAACCCTCCTTCATGATCACAACACAAACTGTAAGTGATAAGAGAACTTCTTTTGTTGCATCTATTCTGCCTCATGATGACATTATGCCAAGGATGTAACGGACACATAGGAGTATGGATGGTGATTACCAAAGTTTCCCATGTCAGTTTCACTTCCCCTTGGCATGTCTATATTCAGCTGTCACCTTTAATAACAAACATTTTGCAATATAGCACCAAAATCTATATCTATCAATAGACAGTTCGTCTTGCCACTAATTTATCTTAAATGTTACCTGTAACTAGAGCTTTTTGTCCCTTTTAAAATCTGGAACAGCTCTTCTAAAATTATTACCTTATTTTTTCTCTAGATTTTTCCCATCTATCCCTGTGAAGTTAACTTCTTAATTTCACAAATTATCTAGCCTGCTAAACCCTACTCGACTCTAAATGAGTACAGCTAATCATTCATTACTGATCAGACTCTGTCTATTTTATCTTGTTCTGATTGTGCTTGCTGTCCCGTTCCTTGAAACTGCCTTAACACCAGTGTGCCTCCCCACAGCCTGTCTTCTCAGTATTGTCTTCAATTAACGCTGCCCCTGCTTGGTGATGAGCTTATCCACATATGGGAGTGGGGTCAGATCCCATTTATAAATGTTGCTAAATCAATCCCTTGATCAACCTTAACTCACTGTATTGAAAGTCCAATTTTTAAAATTTCCTCCAAATTAGCCATTCCTTTTAGAGCTTTCAATGAAATCTGTTGTCATTTATCCTTACTCCAAGCTAAGAACCAAGAGAGCCCTTTGACTTACGTAACGGTGTCTCTTTTCTCTTTATCTTCTACATCTTAACTGTAAAAGTTGATAGTCTTCTCTTGTTCTGTCTCTAGCCCATTTCTTTCCCAAAACTTGGTCTGCTATCAATCATCTCTTTAAACGTATTATGCAGGTATATACTACACCCTTACTTAGAGACTTTTCCTTATAATCTCTCCCTATATGTCCTTGCTCATTCTGTACCATCAGCACTTTCTGTTGTCCCTTGAGAAAGGTATCAAGGACAATAGTCCTAAAACTTTGGTCTACAGACAGCACCAGTTTGTTATCTGGGAACTCATGAGAAAGTTTTCAGATATCACCCCAGACTTATTGAAGCAAAATTACTAAATGAACTAATTTGTGTTTTACTATGCATCACAAGGAATCCTGATTCATATGAAAATTTGAGAGTCATTGGTTTTGGATAAGAGTCTGCACACATTTTTCTGTTCAAATTCATGTAGTAAATATTTTAAATATTGTGGGCCAAGAAGGAAAGGAAAGTACACCACGTGAGTCTTTACTTTATGTGAGAAAACCATGAAGTTTTAATTGTTAAAATCTAAAACTGTATTTACAGCCACACAAATTTAGACTTGGCATAATATTTAAATACCGTAAAATATCATTTTATTAAAATCATGTTTTATAAATTTAAAAAGCCATTATAATTTATGTCTGTCTATACATGAAAGCAATTGAGCACAGGAGCTGAGTGGGCTGGTCTGTGTCTAGCCTTAGCAAGCTGACTTTGTGCCGTGTGTTGGTTGTAGGGGTTTCCACCCTGTGTCCTTCTTCATCATCTGTGTATTCCTCTCTCTTACCACACTTCAGACTCTTTCAGCGACAAAATGATACTCTACTAGTCTACGTATCGTTAGGAAAAGTAATGCTGCTCTCAACAGGGATGCATTCATTAGAAAAGTTAAGAGTGTTCACACTAGGAATGAACATTGCTTCTTTTTGTGACTCTTCTACCAATTTATTTGACATATTTCTCAATTTTTGAAAATTTCTATATTTTTGTTCTTGACTCTGACTCTCAGTTATCCATACTAGGAATTCTTTTCATCTTTTTAAAAACATGTGTGTGTTTCCACTCCTCAATTTTTAGTTGGCTTTTCATGGTTTTGCCATGTAAAGACATTCAGTTTGGGCTGTTTATCCTTATGACAAATTTCTGCCAATTAGCTTCTTTTGTCACAGCCCAGCTGCTTTGATCAGACCATGTACATGCTTGCATATTTATTTTAATAAATATAACTCTAGTGTTTACAAAATAGTATCAAAACTTTTTTTTCAGAGAGTCCGTCTGATGTTACCTGGCTTTTCTAAATAAATAAATAAGTAAACAAAGAAATAAAAGTTGCGTCTTACATAACGATATTGAGGTTTACATAATAAGAAATAATATTGGTATGATATTATTACTCATGTTTCTCAGTTTGTCCCACAGTCCAGCCACATCTCCCATCTTCTATTTCCACATCTCCATCATCTTCATTGATGTTAGCTTTCATTTCTCCCTGTGTGGGCCATGGTAGCTCTTCAGGCTTTCCTTGTCCTGAGTGGCATATTGCAGAGAAGTGTGTAGCTATCCTGTAGAATCTCTCTAAAGTTGCTTGCTTGTTTTCTCATTACTACACTAATCAGCTATACATTTGAAGCAAGAAGACAACCAAAATGAGAGTGTGCTTTCCTCAAAGCAGTATGTCCAGTGGCTTGTACTATTTATACCTCTTGTTACTAGTAACATTGAAATTAACCACTTGACTAACGAGTTAACTATGGGCCAACCACTGTATTAAAAAGGGTTGTATTTAAAATTGTATTAAACATTTTCTCAGTTTAGTTGACAGGACTTTTAAAGTATTCTGATATCATCTCTAATCTTTCATCACAGAATATATGCTAACGCATGCTGTCAGCAGTTAGGAAAGGGAAATTCATGGATAAACAGAATCATTGAACAAAAGGAGCAAGTGCATGCTGCATACAGGAAAACATTCACTGTCTTCAGTAAGAATGATCTGTGATTATGATGATCATGCTTACAGAATTTTTAGTTAAGTTTCTCCTTGGTTCTTTTTTAATAAATGGTCTCCGTAGAGGCATATTTTGACAACCGACAACCAGCACGGGGGCCAGTGTAGTGTCCTGTGCTCTGGTTTTCCTCTAAGAGATGCAAAACAGATTCCCAAGGTTGACTTACAGACACCTCCAGCCCACACGTTGCTCTTTCCAGCTCAGTGGTCTTACTACTTGGCTGTTAGTTTGCATGACTGTTTCTTCATTACCTTGAACTTTGAACTTGAGGCCGCTTTCACCTTTAGCACAGTTAAATCCCTGAAAGAAAAGCAAGAGTGGGAAGAAGTGAGATTACGGTGAAAGAGTATATGCAGAACCAGGATGCTGTGAAAAGCCTCATGTTTGAAAGGCTGTATAATCAACCCTAATGGAATGGATGGAAAGGGTGGACATAGCAATGAATAAACTACCCTGGATTCTATGCAAACAAAATTGAACTTGATCTGCAGAAATTGGAAACCTCTGAGGCCAGCCTAGAAATATTTAATTTATAGGAAGGGTTGCTGATTTGAAGTAATAGGAATGAAACCTAGTTTCTGGATAATTCTAGATACTCACTGAGCCTTTGACTAAGACTAGAATTGTGGAACACAAAGGGATAGGAAAAGAGAGCTCTTCCCATTTTTTAGCATATGGTTAACTCCAGGGAATAGTTAAGTAGGCAGAGTGTGCATTAGGGCTCCACTTGATTTTCCTCTCTCCCTCTCACTGGGGTACCCTGTCACAGATCTTCTCTTTTGCTGCCAGAACTGCCTGTCGCATACATGTCACCTACTGTCCTTTGAAACACAGTTCAGATAAGGTGATGAGAGCATAAGAGATCTTTGCTAGACTCCAGAAAGAAAAAGGTGAATGTAAATAGCTAATACTCCCATTCTAAGAAAATTTATTTTACAAGATGAGGTCTGTAAATTCAATTCATTCTTGGTGGGAATAATTCAGGCAATGGGTACAATACCCTAGAGTAGCAAATATAATGGGCTGAGTTTTTCATGGAAGAGGGCTGCTGCTGGTTCCATGATCACACAGCCTAGTCTCTCCACTTCTCACTCTTTTCTTTCTGTTCTTTTTCTTGTCCTATGGTTGTGCCTCAAGCTTTAATTTTATTCTGAAATAGTCATTTGTTTCATGCTTTCATGTTCTGAAAATACTAACCCAGTTGGTTTCAAAGGGTCTCATGCTTATTTTTACAAATGGCAGTGGTAACAGGCTTTAAAAAGAACATTCTGAAATAGGTGGGTAGAGAAGGAGGAGTTTGGGGCTGTGATTAGGGAAGTAGAATCTGTACTTATAGGATTGACCCAGAGGATGCAGAGTGATCAGAAGGCAATTTTATGTGTAAAAAGTTGCCAATTGGGTAGGAAATGGAATCATTTATAATTCCAAGGCACAAATTGTCCTGTATACATGTATTATGTATTTTGGTGGAATGGCTATTGTTTCCATTATTTCAGCAAAGAATACATGCAGCAACAGTCCACGTTCCAATTTTTCATAAAAAAAAATTCTGCACATTGTCTCTATAGGCAACACATTTGGAATATGGTGTGTTTATAATTATGATAACTTAGTGATTTCTCCATATACCACCCTTTCTGAGCCTAATAAACATACATTATTTTGATGGCTAAATAGAATGTTGATATCAGGACAAGAAGCATATGACTTTTTACAAATTATTGATAGAATAGTTTTATTAAATACAAGGTAAGGACAGATACTACTCAAATGTGAGAACAAAACATATATTGGCTGAGTGTCAGTATAAGCCAAACACTTAAGAAATTATTCTAAGTAATATACCTGAATAAGGTGCCATTTCTTCTCAGGACTGAATTGTATACCACAGAATTCTTTTCCAAGAATAACAATACTAATCAGGGAAATTTTTGATGGCTATTGTAAGTAAAAAAAAAAAAAACTGAAGTTTTCTAAATGTAATATAAATTAAGCAACAGAACTTTAGGTATTATGTACCATAACTGCCGGGTCTGAACTTAATCAGAGAAGACACACCTAAACCTCAAGAGAATGGAGGCTCCAAGGAGTGGGGAGGTCATGTGGGTGGGGGAATGGGGAGGAATGGAATACATATATATATGTATAAGTACATATATATGTATGGGGAAAATGGAATACATATATTATGTAATTAAGTTTATATGTTTAATGTTTTATATTAAGCAGTATATTGTGAATTCTAAATATTCCATAAACACAAGAACATGATAATTTGGGGGAAAATTATTTCTGGTTCACAAAAGATTTGAACAACAATTAGGTTGTTTTTCTGCTTCAGTTAATATGCTCATTGAAATAATAATTTAGGGAATTAAAACAAAACCTATGTAGATATGTGTGTGTATACTCTTCTAGTACATTGTAACTAGTGTAAAGGCTGACAAAACTGAAAGATTAATATAAACATGCTTACTTCTAGAAACTTTCAAAAACAATGAGCAGAAATATAAGACAATGTGACCCACTGATAAGAGAGCATGTCTGGACTTGAAGGAAATAGTGACATTTTGTGTCACTAAGAGAGTCTGCCTGAGTGGTTCTATTTGCTCATCTTCTACAAAATGCATCTTGTCAAGGGAGATGCTATAATTGTGGAGTTCAAATAAGGTGAATTTATTTCCCTTTAAATATTAATAATTAAACTGCAAGTTTCAACAATATCATGATTTATATAAGTCTTCAAAGAAAACATGTTTTGTCAAGTTTCAACACATTATTGTATAATCCAGGTAATATGTGTAAAAATCTGTATATAGTTATGCATGTATGAATTTAACAGCCATTAATGAATTTGAAAATGAACATGCAGATTATATAGGAGGGCTTGTAGGGAGGAAGAGAAGAGAGAAATGACCCAATTATATGGTAATCTCAAGAGCAAGAAAAAACAAAAAATGAATTGAAAAAGTACATAAACTTGAAAAGGCTGTGAAAAGGATTGGTTTATTTATATATTGTTAAGCAATATATTATATAAACATAAACAACATTTTTAAAATTAATTTTGATTAACACCCTGAAGTATGTGAGCCTATACTTTTCTTAAGCTCTATGCATTTTCAGAAGTTTTGAGGTTATGAAATGTGAAGTTTTATAGTTCTATT
Source organism: Mus musculus (assembly GCF_000001635.26). NCBI lineage: Eukaryota > Metazoa > Chordata > Mammalia > Rodentia > Muridae > Mus > Mus musculus. The sequence goes on from NC_000081.6 coordinate 40,818,622, forward strand.
GCTATGAAAAATTTAGTTTTGAGGTCTTTTAAATGCTGTTGGTTTAAATGTATTATTTCCAATAGTCTAGCTCGTTCTCTCTCTCTCTCTCTCTCTCTCTCTCTCTCTCTCTCTCACTCTCTTTCTCTTCTACACATCCTTCATTCCCTCTTTCTCATATTTATTGTATATAAGCTGTTATTTCTTTGGTTAATAAGAACAAAATGTATCAAACTTTCTGTAGATAGAAGTTAATCTGAACTTTGACAGCAACTGAAGTACTTCTAATGTGTCCCTTTTAGACAAAACTCAACATATTGCTTTTGAAATTATAGTTACATCAACACTCCCTTTCCTTTCATCCTTTCAAACCTTCCCAGATATCCCCCTCATTACTCTTACTCAAATTTATGAGCTCCTTTCTTTTAAATGGTGGTGTTTGTGGTGGTGGTGATGGTGTTTTGTGTGTGAACATGTATATGTGTGTGTGCATGTTCATGAATATACAAATACAGTCTGCTCAGTCCATGTAATGTTACCTTTATGTATATATGTTCAGGGCTGATCCAATACCAAAGGGTCATATATATCAACACATTGATTCATTTAACTAAGCTATCTTCACCTTACTTATTTATAGTTTATTTTGTGAAAACAAAACCTTATTAGTAAGAAAATTGGCAGTAAAAAACACATTAAGCAAGCAAATTTAATGTGAGAATTTAATTCGAAAGAACCATGCACATCTGTTCCTTTTTTGTCACTGGACATCAAAAATATACTTAAAATTATGCATGCTATTTTCATTAAGAATTGGATCACGTGATGGGCAGTAAGCTTTAGGTAAGTAGATGTTAACACTAAAGGGCAGAACTGTGAACTTTTGAAGTTAGTTGGCTTCCTAACACTGGTTGAGCGCTCTAGGAAGAAGAATGATGGATTGACTCAGGAAGTCCTTGTGAGGACAAGATTTTGTTTTAGGGCTTGAGTTATTGGATAATGATTTATGATGTGATATAAATAGATGTACCCATTTGAAAACATGAAAAATGAGACTGGATTAGAGGAGAAGATGATTTTTGAAAAGCAGATGCATCTGAATGTAGAAATTAAGATTGTATATGCTAATCATATTGAAGTTCAAACTAGAGAGTCATCTAATTAATACATGGCAGAACATAGGTAGGCAGGAATAAGTTACCATTTATAGGAAAAGTGGATCCCTAAAAAGGAAAGAAGAAGAAAAGATTCTGGTAATTATAGAGCAGTCAGCTTAACTTTGATACCAAGGTAGATACTGCAGCAAATCGTCAAACAATCAATTTGCAATCATCTAGGAGAGCAAAAGTTAGTGGGTAGCAACCAACATGGTTTTGTGAAGAGCAAATTGTGCCAGGTCAATTTAATTTCCTTCTATGATAGAGTGACAGGCCTTGTAGATAAGGGCAAAGTAATAGATGCAATCTACCCAGACTTCAGTAACGCTTTTGAGTCCTCTCCACATGACATTCTCATCAACAAGGAAGGAGATACCGTCTAGACCATACTTTGGTTAGGTGAGTGAGTGCACAGTTGTCTGTGGCTTCATACTCCACAGCTGATTATCAGATAGGACCCATCATCCATGGGGCCATATCAATTGTCAGATGAGCATCTTGGTATCATTTATGCAACTAGATAGGTATTTTTAAAAGATGGAATTCAAAGGGAAAGTGTTGATCAGCCATATACCTCTAATCGCAGAAGAGAGTCCAGTTTCTGGGAAGTATTGAGAAATATCCTGGCTCCTCTCAGTTTATCTCAAAAGTGACAGTTTTGAAAAAATTAGCAGGTTATAGGCAAAGGAATGTTTCTGCCTCTCTAATTATTATTCATGCAAATCTTCTAAGTAGAGACAGGTAGTGTTAATATTGTAATAGACTCCTGAGAAAATATTTTCTCTTCCTCCTCCCTTCTCCCTCCTCTTCCTGCTTTCTCCCTCTCCTTCCTTCATTTTCTCTCCTCCAATGCACTTCATTGTCCTTCTCCTTTTCCTCCTCCTCCTCTTCTTTCTCCTCCTCCTCCTTCCTTTTGTTTCCCTCCTTTCTTAAGTTGCATCTTGTTATTTAGCAAAGTCTAGCCTTGAACTTGTAATTCTCCCATTTCAGCTTCCTTAGTGCTGGACTTACAAGTATGTGTCATTGAGCTTGGCTATTTTTGCTGTGTAGAAAAAAGTTCAAAGAGAAAAATAAGATGAAGGTATAAGAGAGCTTTAATAAATTTTTGGAAGAAATGTTGATAAAGAATGATCCAGAAATAACTGAATAGAACACCTTTATCCTGACCCAGATCATAGATCTGAGAACATTTAGTTTACAGATCATATGATGGCAAGCAATAATAAAATTCTTAACTTGCAGATAAGAAAAAATTCCAAACAATTTTGACATTTTGGGAAAATAGTCTATGGAAAAATACAAGATAAAGGCCATGGGAATGAAGCAGATAAATGCTACAGAAAAAGACTGGTCTGGCTCTCTACACACAGGGACAAGTCCAGATATCAGTGAGCCATACTTGGATATCTGCACAGAGGGTCATATGTCACAACAGTCATATGATAATATTATTAATGGTTTACTAAGAGTATGCCATGAAACTTGAATTTCTCAACTTTATTTATAGAGGGATCCTAGTAAAAGGTAATATTTATTAACATACAGGCCTGTGGAATAATGATAATTGGCTTTTAAGAAAGGTCCAATTCACTTTAATAGTGCTTCATTTTGAAGTGTTTAGTTGTTTGGCTTGTGGTTCATTTCATGAAACCTGTGATTTCATGAATAGCATTCCCCTGCAGAAGGGTAGTTGAAGCTGCCCGAATTTGAAAACTGTTGCTAATCTGTGGTTTCTCAAATAACAAGCCAGTAAGGCTTTCTTAGAGATAACTCCTCTAGGATTAAATCCAAGGGAGTGGTTCTTAGACATTTTTCTTCCACAACTCCCTGAGAGTTCCTGCCAAGAGCATTGCCCATTTCATCCCTCTTAATTGCAGGCAGGAAGACAGAAGAGGATATTATCATCTCGACTTTATTTAGTCTAGGGGAACACAAGATTACTCAGTGAATATGGTTGACTAAGAGTTGATAAGCAGCTTCAAGCAAAGGGGAGATGTGGACAAGGTTTTAAGATAGACAAATGCCACCATCATTATGAACAAGTAGGGCAGACTTCAGCTCTAACTCTTTTTTATAATTTGGAGCTTCCTAGTGGTGTTTGGAAAAGTTATACTTCCTGCATTTAAGCCACTCCTCAAAGAGAAATCACAGAAGTGATGGCATAGGAACTTCAAGAGATGTCTTAAACTGGATGTTAACCAAAGCAGTGGTACGGTCCTTTTTGGTATGATCTGTAAGATATTTCTGGTCCATGACCTGAGTTAAAACACAGTGAATTCCATCAATGTTGAAGTGGCATCCAGAATCAGGGATCTGTGGAAATGTAAGCTCACTGAGCCCAATCACTGTTTTGAGCTCAGTGCCAGAACCTATAAAGCATCTTTACTTGAGTATCATATTTTAATTCTAGTTATAAATAGGACATTGTAGTCCTTGTGTTAACTCGTTGCTATCCTAATTGAGTTACTATGGAAGTGAACAATTAAGGAAAACCAAGTTTATAACATCTAAGAGTATTTACCATAATTTGTTCTGGAGATGGTCTGTTCTTACTGATAAACTAGAAAATTTATACTTAAAATTCTAAAAATAGAAGTAATAATATTAATAATAACAATAAAGATAATCACAGCTTACCCATTATGTTTTGGAAACAAACATATTTGACCACATGGAAAATGTCAGTGTAACTTATGTACGTGAAAATGTCCAAAGTGCAAAAGCCACAGAGAAATGCAGTTTGGGAACGGTACGTACATGGGGGTGAGTCCTAACGTGAACGTTAGTTATGTTTGCTGGGGCTCAAAATTTTCACCCTCAGAAGGAGAATTGTTAGAACAGCAAACATTCCATACTCAAAGTGCAGGCAGAGGAGGTTCGCTGGAGTTGAATGCTTCTAAAGCCAGTGGCAGCTCTTCATTACTGTAGAAATACTCTAGCAGCAGAAAGTTCAAAGCCTTTCAGTTTTGCCATCGGATACATATGCAGCTGCAGAAACACATGTGTGTCTGTGATGTGGGAGTCATTTGTTTCTGACACTCCTTCATATTGGTGAAAATGCTAACATAGTCTCAGAAGACTTTCATCACACAAGGAAAATGGCCTTTAAGCCCCAAGTACACATCAGCACAGACCTTTTTTTGTTCTTAAGTTTTCCTAGTAGGGCTGGTAAAGTCTAATGTAATATTAAATTTTACTTCATGCTAAATTATTGAGTGCCACATTGCCTTACTTAAAGTCATGCAAAATGAGCCAAGTTTCCACTTTAATTTAACTCTTATTGCTATACTAGAAAAATTGGTATTGCTATATTAATAATTAATCAAAGGTAATCAATGAGGTATATAGCTAATTCATACACAAAATACCTTAAAATGTCTCACTATAAATGAACTTCATGCCTAGTGCATAAGGAAGTTTGAAAGATTCAAATTATAATAATTATAAAATATGGTATCATATGTGTGGAGAATTTTTTAGCATGTCTTTGACAGGGATTTTATGGAGGAAGAACATTTTCTAACTCTTTAATAGACTGGCATTTTTTAAAGCAAGAATAAATGTGTCATCAAATAATACACAATGAAATAAGAGAAACTTGTTTGTTTTACAAAGTCATGTAAGGAAGTAATGTAAATATGAATAAATGTCACCTCCTCACAATGTTAGTAAATGGAGAAATAATGCGTATCTCTTATCTTTTGGCATAACTTAAGATAGTTTATTATTGTGGAGCAGCAAGCAGCAAGCGCTTGTTAGATATCATCACTTGGTCAGATTTGTAAATATATCAATTCTCGCGGAGGGAAGGATTATCCTCTACCTACTCCACTGAAAATAATTACATTTTAACAAATGCAGTATATATGTTCACTTCACTAGACTTCTTTCTCTCCATATAGTTTGCTTGTAAGACTGATCTCCCCCGTGTTCTGTAATATTTTCCTCTAATTTTAAGATGCAAACTTTCTAGTTAAGCTTTTTGCAAATGAAAGGAAAACTAAATGTGACAATTACATCTATATTGTGGTTTAAACTTTTGCTCTTTCTTTATCTGATCCCGAGTGATGCCTTCCTTGTCTATGCAGTCAGAGCAAATACCTAGTTGAGGAGCACGGTTAAAAGATCTTGCATTGACTCTATTTACTTCTTTTTAAGGAACAATAATTACAGAAGACTTTGCTTATTTTAATCTAAATAGCACATTAATAAGGTTGAAATTGATTCTTTCAAGTGGCACTATGAGAGCTAATTTTAGACTGGTAGATAAAGGACACATATCTTCTACATCGGTATCCATGTCCACTGTTACGTCTGAGTGTCCCCACAGATAGTGGCCAAAGGGTTATCTGCGGTTGGAGATGAAGGCCTTTGTCCCGCATGCAACAACCTGAAAACCTAAATGACTTGCTCCCAAGATGAGGATATTGGTCAGGTAGTCTTGGAGACTGGGAGGGACTATGGAACTCCTCAGTGTATGTCTGTCATCAACAAATGTTTTGAAGGGAGGCATTCTACCCAGCTAAACCTCAGTTTATTTGCCATAGTTTTGGTGGAATTACCTTTTATCAGATCGCAAGTGCAGTTCAACAGTGAAAATAGGACAAAACGGGTTCAGCTCAAGTGTGTTGCAAAGTCTTGTGACATCGAGCCCTGTAAAATGACTTGATCAGAAGAGTTATACTTAGCTCCAGTGTCAAGTTTCATGGTGTTTCACAATAGCCCAACCACCTCTACTGGTGCCTGCATCATTCCTGAGCAGTGAGGTGACCAAAGTCTGGTAGAACAAGAGAGTAAGCCCTTCCTTGCTTCCAGCGTCCCACTAATCAAAACACAGGGTAGATTCTTGAGGCTCTCTGAAACTGCTGCCTTGGTTTAGCTGGTAGCAGTGCCTTGGTGGTGAAGGAATCCCTTAGAAGCAAGGCATAAATTATTCTTACTGGAGAAGAAAACATTCTTTGTCAAGGCAAGAAACAGAAGGGAGTTTCCAGGCTGCTCAAAGTGCCAAAGAACTACAAGGTCTTCAGGGAGATGCTGCAAAATTCCAGATGCTTCCAAGAAAACCTTACACCCTCCTCCTCCTCCTCCTCCTATATTTTAATCATGAACCATGAAGCCTTTTGAGAGAGCATCCAGTTTCTCCTAGAGAATACTTCACCGTTCATAGCAACAAAACACATCTGATAACAAGAGGGACTTTTGGCAGCTGCTGGAGCCCCAGTCTAACCAGTAACACGGTTTCCTGGCCTTGTCACTAATTCCTGTTGGAGAATTATCAGCTTCTGTCTCTAGCTGCAGAATCCTGCCTGATAAGAGAAGAGGCTCATCTGCTGGTAGCAGACCCCCGCGCCCAGCCTCCCCAGTTTATCTGCTTCCGACCAGTTCATAAATCAGTCTGTAGGATTTTCTTTTTTTCCTGGAAAGAGGCCTGTATTGTTGTGTTTTATGATAAATATATTGCTTTCATTGCAACAATTAGTACTTTAATATGAGCCCTTAACCGACGGCGCTAGTTAGGGACATCTTGCGAGTGCCTCCTCCCTTGTCAGTGACAAGGTAAGGTAATCCTATACACGGACTGCTATTGTGAGCTGAGAAACTGGCCTCCTTCGCTGCCAGAGACCAGATGCACCTCTTCTATCCTAATCTGTAAACGACTTAAAGGAGCCTTATCTCGGGGCTCTTCGGCTTCATTTCATGCTTGATTTACTTTAATTTGTCTGATAGGGCACAAGGATTTGGAGACGGCCCATCTTTCTGCAGAAAACGTTCAGATTTTTTTCCCCTGGCATTGTTGTGTTGGGGTTTTGGATTTTTTTTTTTTTTTTGAAAAAAAAATTTTCTTTTTTTTTTTAAATGTAGAAGAAATCTTGCTCCGGTGCAGCAAGCTGCTTGAGTGTGTTTAGACTTAAGCTACCCCAGCAGAAAAGAGTTTGTGAAGTGGTGTGATTGTGTGATGGGCCCCATTTACATTGAAATCACATTATGAGATATATCTGGAGTCCTGAAGGGAGCAGTGCAGTAGAGCGCCCTGCCCACAAGATCCTCTGAAAGCCCTATATATAGCAGCAACAATTGATAGGAGATTTTACAGGGTGCTTTATAAATATGTAAATAGGTGTTATCTGATTGGGTTCTGTGGCTACATGTCAGTACCTCAAAGGAAGCAGGGCTGTGAGATCTACCTGGAAAACGGTAGTTTGCATTCTAAGCGAGTCTGAGAAATAGAAATGTTTTGAAGGTTGACAGCAGGTCAGGGTGGAGATGCTTTGCAGCCCTTCCAGGGGAAGCTTCCTGCCCCAGAGGGGTTCCTGTGCTCTCCCAGGAAGGGAGCCTCTCCACTCACCCAGTTTCTTTGCTCCATAGCAGTCTTCTTCTTGGTAGCTGTTGACCTTGTACTCTTCTTGTTATTTCTCTAAATTGTTCAGGAGATACAGCACCAGTGGGAATTGCTCTTAGGTTTCTTCTGCATTTTAAAATATGTACTCAAGTGACCCAAGGGAAAGAAAATAAAGTCTTTGGTACATTGATCCCTTGATTAGTTATTTCCTAAATGAAAATGGAAATACTATTAAAGCAGTAATAATGTTCCATCTTAATAGTTGAGGAGTCAATAAATGGCTCCCGCGTGCTTCATTAAGGATCTTAATGAAGCCAATTTTGATGGCGCAACTTTATATTATCCTTTTTCTCCCTACTCTTTTCACTTTTTATAGTCCATCTAAGCTGAGGATAGTATAAGGTAGGGAAGGAGTTGGTTTAAGCTGTCCTATAGATTTTCTTTATCTGAATATTATTGTCACTGTTCCAATAAAGATAATGGTGAATTTTAGAGTGAGGAATATATTTAGTACATTTGTATGCAGAAAATAAACAAAAAACTTTGTTTCATATGGGACATAGTTAAAATAATATAAAAGGTTTAATATGTAATACACTAATGTTGTTGGGAAATGTTGGCAAACTTGCCCTCTTGGCCTTGTATTTTGTGATCTTCTGGGACACACACACATACACACACACACACACACAGAGAGACAGAGACAGAGACAGACAGAGACAGAGAGAGACAGACAGAGACAGAGAGACAGAGACAGAGAGACAGAGACAGAGAGGAAGAGATGGGGAGATGGGGAGAGAGAGAGAAAGAGAGAGAGAGAGGCCCTTGCTTTCAGTTCCAAAGCAATAACTAATGTGTAGTCCATTCTAGCCCAGCAACATCTTTTCTCACCATTTATCATTGAACTGTACTTAACTTTTATATAACCTTACTCTTTCCTCCCCCTACTCATAGTAGAAGCTGTGGCCACAGCCTCCTCTGCCTAAATATTTGGCTCTAGAGTATGTTATAGACAAGTCTCCTTGTGCTCCTATATGAAGACTTAGTTTAGGATAGTCTGGAGCTACCTCTTTAAAAAGTTTACTGTTAACACGGCTTATACCTAGGTAGTTAAAATATTTGCTGTCTCTGAGCAAATATCTCCCACTATGCTTAGGGTGTTTTGCTTTTGTTTTTGTTTACTTTCATTGCTTATTTGTTTGTTTGCTTCCAGTAAATTGGTTCACCTCTATGGGGTTCACTAAGTAAAATAATGTCAAACTTAATTTAGTCAGGAAATAGTGATTGATTATGGATAAAATGTACAAATGTGATTTTTCTCTGTGTTTGATCTCTCTATCCCTGATTCTACACAAACACTGCTGGGTGGAATGTCACAGTCCCAGCAGATTGAAATATCTGCTTGCCTCTTGTGGAGTACTTGTAACAGGACTCTCTCACAAATGTGTTGGCTGTCTAAACTCTGTGACCCCATCACAGTATGCTAGCAAGTCACTAAGGAAAATTGAAATGCAGACTCGGGTACCTGCTCAGGGCGTGAGAAGCTGACTTCTTCCCCCCAGAGCTTCAAGAAGGTTCATCCTTTCATGTTTCACAATCTCTGTTGCAAAGGATAAAAGATGAGAAAAACTGAAAACTTGTAGCTTGCATTAGAAATTCTACACTGTTTTCAGGGTTTGAAGGATCACAGTTAGTGTCATGGGCAGCTGCTTGCTATTTAAGACAAGTTTGTAGACAGTAAAAACTTCGATTTCAACCTGTAGCTAATACCTTTCAATGCTGAGTCCTGGAGAAAAGAATTGTCTTCCCATAGGGTTGTTTCTAACCAGATTAGCATGTTGCTAGCCTCTCTGTTGGGCCTTTCCACATCTTCAGACCCTCTGGCTTCTTCTGGACTTTCATTGCTCTTGCTGATGACCGCAGCCTTTCCCAAGGTGATTATGACAATACTTGTCAAAACTAGTAAGTAACTGGTGATATATAACTCACTGTCCCTTTAAGCCTATTTTCATAACACTTGCTATCAGTGCATGAAGAATAACAGCAATAACAGCAACAAACACTACTGTTACTATGATAGGAAGTGGGTATGTGTTTATTATCTGTGCTCAAACTGATAGGACGTGAACTCGGAACAGCATGATCTTCAAGAACCTGTTGCTTTATTTTGATTGTAGAGGCCTTTATTAAGTGATGTCTTCCCTGGGCTGATGTATCAATTTTTTCAAAATTATTCTGAGTAAAATTTTTTTCCAAAATGTTAGTATCAATAGGACAAATGTACACTCTTGATAATGACCTGAAGATGCATGGAATCCTATTGAGTTAAATTACGAATGCTTTTGGAAATTACCATGTATACAGTTTACGTGAATAATTTGAGTGCTGAAATCAAATGGTGATAAACTTAAATATCAGAGTTGGCTCATAAACTGGTTGAGTTTGTATTTCAATTTTTACCACATAATAAAATAGTACTACCACAGAGACTTCCTGTGAGGGTTAAATGCTGTCCTCTTTTGTAAAGTGTTAAACATTGTAGTTGTCACACAATAAACCTTCATTAAACAATGGATTTAGTCAGAACAATGCAGTGCTTCCCCTAGTTTTGCTATTCAATTCCAAATAAAATCAGAAGTCAATCATATCTCACAAGTTTCTTTTTATTTACTTTTTTATTAGATATTTTCATTTACATTTCACATGCTATCCCCTTTCCTAGTTTCCTCTCCAAAAATCCCCTATACCCTCCCCCATCTCCCTGCTCCCCAACCCACCCACTCCCTGCTTCCTGGCCCTGACAGTCCTGTACTGGGGCATATAATCTTCGAAAGACCAAAGACCTCTCCTCCCACTGATGGTCAACTAGGCCATCCTGGATTCTTTGTTCCTTCTTAAAATAGGAAGCCAGGCAGTGGTGGCACACACCTTTACTCCCAGCATTTGGGTGGCAGAGTCAGGCAGATTTCTGAGTTCGAGGCCAGCTTGGTCTACAGAGTGAGTTCCAGGACAGCCAGGGCTACACAGAGAAACCTTGTCTCGAAAAACCAACCAACCAATCAACCAACCAAACAAACAAAAAAACAAGTTTCTTCTTTATGGTAGCTTTACGTCACTTTGGTTAGTGAGCCTTCACAATTTCTATTTGTATTTAAATACAAAGATATGTTAAGTGTAGATATTGCTGAAAGAAAAATAAGCTCTCAAAATCCTCAATGACTTTACATGCATGATTAACTTTATAAATGTCAGAAGAGGATACTGCTTATTTCTCTATTTATTAATCAATCAAATTGCCATATCATTGACATAAGACAGTAAAGCCAAAAGAAGAAAAATTAGTTCATTTTAAAATGACAGTAGGTTGATTTCTCCATAAGAATGCTTAGACTGAAGATAATAATTGGAGATTTTTACTTTAGATCACATGTCATATACCAAAAAAAATTGTTTAGATGGTATGTGTTTATGTCATGTGAATCTTATGAAAACTTTTTATATTTTTAAAAAGCTTTATACATGTAGAAGTTGCATCAAGTTTCTTTTGTTAATCAGAGCTTTGTAAAAATTTTCAAGCTTGCTAGTGTTGTAGTTTGTCTTTTGCTGTTGTTTTTAAATTTTCATGATCATAGACTTTTATTAATTTAAAGAACAAATTTCTGCCAACCAGTAAGATTTAATATTTCCAGTTGTAAACTCTTAAGACTTATCATGCAAAATAGCTGGGAAATAAGAAAGTGGCCCTCTGGAAATAGATGGAACCAGGTGAGTCAGATTTGAGAAACTACATTTTTCTTTATATTGGACATAATTTCCCATCCCAGATAATTCTCAAGGCTCTTTATGAATCCTAGTTTCTGCCTTTTCTTATATTTATGGTTTCTCTAAAATCCTCAGGTAGTGAAATACCTGCACTCATGAATCATCTGCAGATAGGAGTGGTTCAGACACTCTCTGTCCAAATTGATAATGGGTATCTGATCCACCGTGATGCCTTTTTTTAAAGGTCTGTATAAGGAGTTTGCTGGGAGAAAATCGTTCTTTTTCTCTCTGATCTTATACTCATTATCATGTCCAATAGCTAATGTCCTCAACATAGAAATGCAGAGTGGCTAAAACGAGAGAGCTGTTCCTGACTCTCAAGATTATTTTGTAAAAGGCACACCCATGCCAGACAGAATTCTCTCTCCAAGCTGTGCCATTAAAATCTTAAGATAGATGGACACTACTGTTTATTGTTCCTCATCATGTCTATTTCCTTTCTCAAGTTTGTATTTATGAAATGGCATTTTGAAAGCTTATGTGTTGGATATGAAATTTGTGGTTTTAAAAGCATTCAATTTATTTGTACCACTTGAAGCTTTTTTCCTTTTTTTGGTATGTAACTTATCTCCCATTTTAAGATAGATTGACTTATTTGAATCATTTTCTAAGGATAGAATAGATAGCAGCCTCCAGGCAGTGATACTGTCGTAATCAGTAGCACTTGATGTATAGCATTCTTAAGAGTCACCTTGGAAATAGTTAAAAATGTAGATTTCTAGATTATAACCACTATGAGTGGAAGTGAGCCTAGAATGAGTTGCTATTTTTAATAAGCCAGATAAAACATACGGCTGTCTTTTCAACAGGGACTTTAACTGATAAATTATATTCTGCCACTTGCATATATAGCTTGTGTATGCCTAGCATCAGTCCCATATGCTGCCCTACTGGGTTCCTAAAGTGCATTGTGATTGGATCAGCTGTAGGATTTCCTCCTAATGTTGATTGTAATGCCCCTCTCTGCTTTGGGTTGTCAGAAGTCTTACCTTGGACAGTGTCTCTTCCTGCTCCAGCACAAGTTCTCCTGTCTGAAGCCCACTCCGATCCCATCTATTTTCTGAGCCCAGATCAACCAGTTATCACCTCTGCAGGGAAGCTTCCCTGACCTCCCTAAAGGCCACTCCCTTATATTACAGTTAGGGTTGATTGTGGATATTACATCTGGGAAGTAGGTCTATGGGCACAGATGTGAAAGACTGTGTACATTAAAGTCAGCTTCTAAGAATGTCTGTGAGGGGTCATCTTGACTAAGTTAACTTAAGAGGGATGATACAAACTAGTTGTGGGTAGGACCATTCCCCAAGCAGGTTTGTGTAAAATGGAAAGAACTAGTGTGTGTCTATTCACTGCATTGACTGTGTGTGGAATGCGAACAACTGCTTCAGTCTCCTGATGTCTAGACTTCCCTTCTCTGACGGACTAGGACTTGAAGTGTAAACTATAAGCAGCCTTCATTCTTTAAGTTGCTTTTGTCAGAGTATTTAATCTCAACAGCAGATAAGAAACTAAGTTGTACAGTAAGCACTCTTACATAATGAACCTTCTTGTCCCTCACCAATAATATTTTTTAATTTCAAGGGGATTTGATTACAAACAGCTAACATTTAACACCATTTGCCAAAAAATGCACGTCTCATGGCTGAAACCTTGCTTAAGGTGACCTTAAATACTATTATGATGAGGTGAATAAGTTACACCATTATCATTAGAGACTTTCCAGTTGGCCCAGTTCTTCCCTTTTTTGCCTTTCCAATAGTGTTTGTTATCCTATTTCCATGCTAGAGTTAGTACACCATCAATGGGTTTTAGAGGTAAAGTCTACAGAAAGTTGTTCCTCAATACTGTCTCACACTGTTATTTGTTGTCTAAACTACAAGCCACTGTTTTCCAAAAAAAAAAAAAAAAAGAAAAAAATTCAACTGGATTCAACAATTAGAAGGTATTAACATAAGATGTAAAATCTTATTTTCTGTCTCTAGACTCTTTCATTCACCTACAGTGTAATTTTTGCCCAAGACCATAGTGACATAGAGATAAGCAAATAAGTATTTGTATAACAGAGAATATGAGATAGATCCTTAATATAATCTTAAGTGTGTTTATGTTATGCTCAACCAAATTACAATTTATAACAGGTATCAACTCTGGCAAGGATAAGAGTAGTAGAATCTTAAGATTTTAAATTATTTTAAATTAGAGCACATGTTTCAGTGAATTACTTGACAGGAAGGGCCTTGATGGAGTTGTGTATGTAAAATATATATATATATATATATATATATATATATATATATATATATATATATATATATATACTGCTCTTAGGGAAAACAACCATTTATTTTTTCTGATTATATTATGGGATAATAGGAATAAAAATTCTATGTTTAGAGTGTTCGAAATGAAATGGATATCACATCATTGACCTTATACAGTTGCATTTTGTGTGTGGTGAGAACAAGTAAGACCTCCTCACTAAGCAAACAACTCCGCTGTAATCTTCATCTATGTGTTCTCCCATCTACTAGAATTAGACAGTGTTTACTTGGCTAATGTATTATGTAAAAATAACCACATAATTGGCCAAATATTTTCCCTGATGATTTTGATTTTGAGTGATTTGATCTCAGTTAGTTTAGTCACATACACCCTGAACATTGATACCATCATCATCATCATCTTGAAGGCACCTTTTCCATAATGAACTAAGGATGCATGTGGAAAAAATAAATACGGCCTTTGAGAAAAGGCAGAGTATGACTGTGCTCATATGTTCCTACACTTGTTACCAATTCCATCTCTACTTACAAAAACAAGCCTACACACTTGTGAATCATTTGCATGCTCATACTGGAAGGGTTGAAGAGTTTTCCCCATCCTTACTGGAGCTATTAACATAGAATCATATTTCACTTTTTCAGTTTGCATGGATAGCAACTTGCCATTCATGGTACAGTTATTTACTTGAATTAAAGTTTAATTTCACTTGTAGATTTGGTGAAACACTTACTCTTTGTTGAGTTAGTCTTAAGTGTCGAAACATTTTTATAGTTTTCCATATCTCGTATGCATGAAAAATGGAGAATCTATGTCTTGTCTTCCTGGAAATGAATCATTCCTTGAAATCATGCAGATTCCTTTGTGTTATGACCACCACATTTCTGTTATAAGAGCAGAAGCAAAACAAGAAGAATTATTCTAGATGTTTTTGGTTGTAACAAGCTTTTTGAAATATAATTTCTATGAGAAAAAAACTAAGAACTTAGTGGGACGATGCTTGCATTTAAATATATGTGATAAGCTAATTAAGGTGAAATTGTGTTCCCTTCCCTTTGAAAACAGAATCCTCCTGATTACCTTCAATATTGAAAAATAGACCACAATTTTAGAGAAGTTTATAAGTCACTTAATGGTATAATTGTTACTGGTTATTTGAGCCTCTAAGATCACAAGCAAAAATGGTAGGTGTTTTGATATTTGCTACTTTAGATCAACTTTATTTTAGGAACTGAGGGAAAGAATAATAAAAGCAGCCGAGATTCTGATTTTATTCAGAATAGGCACACATGTCCATGTTCTAAATCAGTGGTTTTCAGTCTGTAGATTACAACATGACCCTTTCATATGGGTTGCCTAAAACCATTGGAAAACACAGAATTAACATTATGACTCATAACAGTTCTCAAATCTCAATTATGAAGTAGCAACCAAAATAATTTTGTGGTTGGAGGTCATCATATGAACTGTGTTAAAGGGTTGAAGCATTCGAAAGGTTGAGAACCAATGTTCTAAATAGTTGTTTCACAGATGATGATTTTGTCTAAGTACTATGGAAACTTTAAGTGATAGGGTCTAGCTGGCAGAAAAACAATCACAAGAGTGAAAGCCCTTAAAGGTTGTAACCTAACCTTCGGTTCTTACTACAGTTTCCAGCTCCATGCTACACTGTGTTGTAGACAGCTCCCACCACATGCTGTTGCCACTGTCCACTAAACTGTTCAGCCATACATGAAGGACATGAAGGACTGAGCCCTCGGACACAGAGAGTGACAATGTGAATATTTCCTCCCTGTTTTTAGTTTCTTTTCCTGATGCTGTGATAAAATACCCAGACACACACCCCAAAAAGATAGAAAGTGGTTGTTATAGTTCACAGTTGTAGGTTGCAGCCCGGATGTCAAGAGCTAACACAGTGGTTTGCATCATGTCTGCAGCAAGAAGAGAGTAAGAGGACTGTTTCAGACTGATGCTCAGCTTGCTTTCTCTCCTTTGATACAGCCTGTGATTCCATGTCTAGAGAATGCTTGGTCTATACACAATTGCAATGGAGCTTCCCATTCCATTGCAGTCAACATAATCAAGATGATATTCTACAGGCATGCCCATGGGAACATCTCTCAGACGTTGTAGCCTTGTCAGGGTGACATTTAGCACTACCATATTCCTTTAAGTTATTTCTGACAGGTGTGATCACAGTGATACACAACCTAAGGAAGTGAGTAAGATCAAATATTTAGTTTGCACCACACACTTTTCTGAAAAAAAAAAAATAGTCCCTTATATCTCATGACTTACATGTACAGTCGTCAGCCCATTTTACAAGTAAAGAAACTAAGGCTCCAATCTGATATTCAAACTCCATCCCAAACACATATACTTAATTCATTATGAGATGGTGGATGGTGAGTAATCAGTCACAGAGTAGGCAGAGTCCACATTTATTTTCCATCACCAGGTTTTTTTGTGAGAATAAGATCGCATACACAGAATACTTAGTCAATTATCCAGAAACTAGTAGCTGTTGAATAAATACAGTGAGTGCATTCAACTATAGTTCTAAGTTCTTCAGATAATGGTGAAAAAATTGTTTTTAACTTAAGAAGAGGGAGAAATCCGATCACACTAAAACATGTGACCAGAGGTTTTATAATCTCCTGATACTTTGAATGTGTGCTCACCTGCTTGTCTGTTATCATACATTTGTTGGTTTCCAGTGTATACTTTATGACACAGACAAAAAATAACGTACTAATGAATTGGGGGCCATGTTAGCATTATATGGATCATTTTCATCGTAATAAATTAGAATTTGAGTTCAGAGAAAAGACCAACATGTGCCCCCACATGCATAGTTCCATTTTACATGTTTTTAAGGATCTGCCAGGAAATGTTTAGAAATGATTAAGTATATTCTGATTCACCTATTCTCTCAGAGTGACCCTATCCAGTGCTATAATGCCCATAGGAATAAGGAGTTTGTGCCAGTCCAGAATTCTATCATCCATGTTCTAACTAAAGTAATTACTTTCATAGTGTGTTTCCCAGAAAAGATCCTACTAACCAAGAAAACACCTAACTGATGGAGAAAGATGGCAAGGATAGGTGAGCTTTGGAATCAGAGGATGATGGGACTTAAAAAAAAAAGCAAATAGTCCAGAATGAAACAAAGTATAATTCTGATTCCACACCAAGAATTAAAAAGATAGAAAACTTGCTCCGAATGTCATTTAAGCTTATGTGAAGATGTTATGTATAGAAGGGATCATAAGCGTGTTTAATATCTTTTAGGGAATCATCCTTTTAACTCAATTGTTTCTTAACATCAGCAGAATTTTGAGATACAACGTGGAAAATAGAATAGATTTATCTTCGTTTCAGGATCTAGTGTCAGATTTACAGACCTATTTAAGAGAAACTAATTATTTAGTTTAAATCCCTAAATTCTGCCACTGTAAATAGACATGCAAAAGCACAAATACATGTTTATTTAGTGTGGCTTAGTCCTGGAAACTTGACTAAAGGAATGAAAAAGGACAGACACACAGACAGGATACACAGAAAAGCTGATATCAGACAGACTATGCACAGTCCGATGGAGCCACAGCCTGCACCCTTAATGTGTTTACTATGTACAACACAATGAGGAGGAGTTAGCTCATCCCTGTAAGAGGTCTCGGGTTGTAAACACCTGGAAGGAAGAAACTTCAGTTGCCAGCTTTTGTACCCATGTCAGTCATTTCTAGACACTTGTACTGCACATGATAGTCAGCCCTTCATAACTGCTGGATTGGGACCTGAGGAAGGCTTGCCATGGTTCCTAGGCACTGGTCCTTGGTACAGCCGTACCATATCAGCACTAGGCATTCACTCAGGACTTCATTCGCTTGACACATTTCCACTGCACAGTCATTCAGGACTTCAACCACTCTACACATTCCCACTACACAGTCATTCAGGACTACATCCACTCTTTATATCCTTGCTCTACACAGTCATTCAGTACTTCATCCATTCTTTATTCATTCCCTCACAATTTCCTAAGCTTCCCACAATCATTTATATGAATACATACCAAAGGAACTTTCCTTGCACAGCCTTAATCTAGATGGAAAGATAGATGCATGATAGATAGATACTTATTTCAATAAATATGATTTGTTTTTTTTATTAGATATTTTCTTTATTTACTTTTCAAGTATTATCCCCTTTTCTGGTTCCCTTCCAAAAAACCCTTATCCCCTCCCCCTCCTCCCGCTCACCAAACCACTCACTCCCACTTCCTGGTCCTGTCACTCCCCTACACTGGAGCATAGAGCCTTCACAGAACCAAGGGCATCTCCTCCCACTGATGACCTACAAGGCCATCCTCTGCTACATATACAGCTGGAGCCATGG
This sequence comes from Mus musculus, assembly GCF_000001635.26. Taxonomy (NCBI): domain Eukaryota; kingdom Metazoa; phylum Chordata; class Mammalia; order Rodentia; family Muridae; genus Mus; species Mus musculus. Next base: position 40,836,598 of record NC_000081.6, read on the forward strand.
ATCCCTCCATGTGTACTATTTGGTTGGTGGTTTAGTCCCTGGGGGTTCTGGGGATACTGGTTGGTTCATATTGTTGTTCTTTCTATGGGGCTGAAAACCTCTTCAGCTCCTTGGGCCCTTTTTCTAGCTCCTCCATTAGGGACCCTGTGTTCAGTTCATTGGTTGGCTGAGAGCATCCACCTCTGTATTTGTCTGGCAGAGCCTCTCAGGAGACAGCTATATCAGGCTCCTGTCAGCAAGCACTTGTTGGCATCCACAATAGTTTCTGGGTTTGTTGACTGTATATGGGATGGATCCCCAGGTGCTCAGACCCAAGATGCAATTCCCAGACAACAGGAAGCTCAAGAAGAAGGAAGGTCAAAGTGTGGGTGCTTCGGTCCTTCTTAGAAGGGAGAACAAAATATCCATGAGAGGAGTTACAGAGACAAAGTGTGGAGCAGAGTCTGAAGGAAAGGCTGCCCCACCTGGGGATAAGTATGCTTTGTTAACAAAGCATAAAATATTGAGTTGATCTACTGGGGCAGATTTATTTCTAAGTGGGGAAGACATACAGAGAGACTTTTTATTAAAATATGTGGTGTTTGAAGTGGACTTTGAAGCTTAAATATTTGACAAGAAGATACTTTATTATATGAATAAATTGTTAAAGTTTATTTAGCAACTTGAAAACGTTTGTAGACAATTTTAAATGACAAAGATAGTTGTGGGTATCTAACATCATCACAGATTGAATTCAGCTGATATTGGAGATATATAAAACATTTTTTGAGGAGTCTGCATGCAGCTTGAGTCATTTGAGAAATGACCGTGTGAGAATAATCACCAACATTTTGCATGTATCAGACTTGTGCTGTAGCCAGCAGCATTAAGTATTCAAGATGGTAGACTTGCCATCTTGTGCGTGTCTAAATTCTAACACTAAGATTTTTCAAAAATAAACATCTTAGAGGCTCACACACATGCATACACATACACACACATAAACAGACAAGCACACATAAACAGACACATGCGTGCATGTGCTCATAAGCATGTATGCAAGCACGCATGCAGTGAGCTGCAGGAAAAGAGGGAAGATGTCATTAAGCCCAGAAGCTGAGTAATTTCTAAAACTTAGACAATAAATAGAACTACATTTGTGGAAATGTTGAATGCTAGGCACAGATCACAAAATCAAGGGTACCAGCACACCTTACTTGTCTCACACATTTACCATGGCATGGCATTCCACCGACACACTGTCTTGCTGTCTCTGGGGTGCCCTGCCCCCACTGTCAGTGCTGAGATCCCAGCATGCAATGACCCAGCTAGGACTGATACTCAGGTTATCCCTTTTTAGACATCAAAAATTACAGCCCCACAGCTTTGAAGTAAATCCCCTGAAAGAGTAATTTCTTCTCTGCTCTATTGCATCGGGCAATTACTGTACCTTCCTGCCTTCCTGCTGGTGATGCCTGCATCTACACTGGTGAAAGGCTCTCCAGATACTGCCCTTAGAGGAGCCACAATGCTGAGAATGAACATGGGAATTTAGTTTGTTAGCTCTGTAAAGGACACACCAACAAGTTGACACATTAGCAAATTATTCATATGTATTGTCGTGAGCATATAGCCTTGACATTGATTTGGTGTGATGATTGCCATGCCCCCTTTACACAAAAATATGTAAAAATGGCAGCAGAATTCTAGGGAATTTGCATGGACATGTGTAACTGACCATGTCCTGACCCTGTCTCTTACTTCACATTGTTCCCTGTGTAAGTATCTAAGCTCTTTGTTTTCTGCATTGTTTCAATTTTGATCCAGACTTAACTTAGAGTTACTATGAGTATAAAGTTAAATAAATATGTAAAATAGTCATAAGATCTAATGATATGTTAAACATAAACCATTTTTGAGATCCCAAATACACAAACATTATTTTATACTTCATAATTGTGGGGATTATAAAGAGATGTAACTCTGCAAACAGCAGGAAATATATGTAAATAGAATGAATTTTGTGCAAAAAGTAATCTTCCATTGATTCCTTAAGGACATCATAATTGTTAGTAATGACTATACATTCTGTAACCAGTCAGGGGACTTTCGTCCTCAGTGGGATCCTCTGTATTCATAGCTATTACTTGAACAAAATTCACAGAAGCAAGAAATAAATACCCAACCAATATCTCTGGCATGTTCTTGCCCTGCTTTAGTTTGTTTGTCCTGGATTTAGCACTGATAGAAGCATTCCTATCACACATTCAGATATACCCTCATATATGCACAGGTAGACCGTTCAATTTTAGCCACAAGGAATGGTCTGCTCATAATGTGAGCAAGGTTCCATTTCTTTGCTTGGAGGGTGAAGTCAGGAAAAGAGTCTGTAAAGCCTTTGGTGCGGAACAGGATTTTCTCTCCGCATCAGTTTTAGATGATATCTGTGATCAAAGAGACATATGCTGTTCGTCTGCTGCCTCTGTACTTCAGAACTGGCTGTGACCCAGGGGGTGTAGGAGTGCCCTTCTGTCGTTGCCTAGAAACTTTGGCTGCACAAGTGTCAAGTCTCTTTCACGGCTCTAAGGGAAAAGGAGCCTCTCAGAGAGCTGTAGAATTTGTGGAGAGGGAGGAAAAGGTCCTTGCGTGTTTAAAACAAGTGTCTCACCAGGAAATAATGGTTGAGCTGTGTCTTATAAATGATGCATTTTTTTGTTCCGTTTGTCTTGCTGATGGCACAAGGAGTGGGAGGTTCATCTCCTCTGCTTATCAAAATACTGTGACATTTCTTCCACAGGAAAAAAAACTTCAATCACAACTTTTCACAGCAACTGACACCAGATTTAACCCACTTGTAAAACTCTGCCCAGTCATCAAAACCTATTTGTGACTTCTATTCTTTTGTGTGTTTTGCTCAAACTGAGATATACAGTAAAATTGACTGTTGGTTTCCTATATCATTTCTTTAGGAGCCATGTCGTATTCATGCAGATCATCCTTGCTTCTTACTTGCAACACTAACTCTGGTGAGGCTACTGCCTAGTTTCTTCTAATATCACTTGATTAAGCTATAAAGAAAACAAGCCTTAGAAAGTGTGAATGTAATTTGAGAGATATTTAAATATATGATAAAGTTGAGGCTTCCATTCTGTGTCAGCCACCTGATGAATATTTTAAGGATATTAATTCTTTTTGAAAATTATAATCTCACTTGATTATTTTGAAAGGGAATTTTTTTTTCATTCACTCCATCACATACTTTCTTTAGAAAAACTAGAGTTGATTTTGGGGGGGGGGGGCGGATCAATATCAGATCAATAAGAATTAGAATCATGTGACTCAATTTTCACAAATTGAGTACAAGGCAGTTGGGTGATGTGATTTCCATGTCCTTCCTGAGATTAAATTGATTTTGTAATTTTCATGAAAATGGGTATAGCATATAGAATTTACAGTTTCACCATTGTTATGGACATGCTGTAAAACCCTGTGTTCCAGTATCTTAAAAAAAAAAACAAACTAAAACATTAAACTATAAATACATATTTTAAACCACAGCACAACAATAATGTACCTACAACCTCCGCCATTCACTTATGGCTATCAGAATTCTGAAAATATTCAAGACCTAAGTTTTAAATTCACGATGTTATTTTCATCTATGATTTTTTTTTTCTTGGGCCAGGTTGATGCATGGTCAATGCATATGTCAAGGTGGTTGATTCTCCATAAAGTACGGTGGGATGCAAGTTCTTTAGAATTCTGAAGCATGTCTTTATAAATCAATATGGCATAACAAAATCAGCATGGTGGTGCTATTACTTTTAAAGTTGGATTTCCTCATGTCAGCTAACTGAATTTCATTTTACATGTTCAAACATTGTTTTGTTTTGTTTTGTTTTGTTTTGTTTTTCTAAACCATGTCAACCTTCTTTCATGCAGCAGCAGGCTCTGCTCTCCAAACGTTCAGTTTCTGTCCATATTTAACTCGTGCAGAGCCCACAGCTAACAATCGAAAGTTCCTGTGTAGTAAGGACATGAAATACAAGGAAAAATAAGAATGTAAGAAAGGATTTTGGAATGTTTCACACTGCCATGTTTTATTTTTTACATCAGAGAAATCCAGGAAAAGTGTTAGGTACAGAAAGATATTCAAATCAGATGGAAATGAAAAAATCTAACTGTGAAACACAGTGGCTTTCACATTTTTCCCTTTCTTTCTTTCTTTCTTTCTTTCTTTCTTTCTTTCTTTCTTTCTTTCTTTCTTTCTTTCTTTCTTTCTTTCTTTCTCTGTATGGTTCTATTCTCTGTCTAAAGCCAGAGCCAGAGACTGCTTGGTTAGCTTTCTCCATTTTGCTATTTCTTACTTACATTCAAGAGTTTCATATTGAGTCTTTTAAAAACAGGGAGGACTATCTAGAGACTGCCATACCCGGGGATCCATCCCATAATCAGCCTTCAAACGCTGACATCATTGCATACGCTAGCAAGATTTTGCTGAAAGGACCCTGATATAGCTATCTCTTGTGAGACTATGCCGGGGCCTAGCAAACACAGAAGTGGATGCTCACAGTCAGCTATTGGATGGATCACAGGGCCCCCCAATGGAGGAACAGGAGGAAGTATCCAGGGAGCTGGGGGGATCTGCAACCCTATAGGTGGAACAACAATAAGAACTAACCAGTACCCCCCAGAGCTCGTGTCTCTAGCTGCATATGTATCAGAAGATGGCCTGGTCGGCCATCAGTGGAAAAAGAGGCCCATTGGTTGTGCAAACTTTATATGCCTCAGTACAGGGGAACGCCAGTGCCAAGAGGTGGGAGTGGGTGGGTTGGGAGTGGGTATGGGAGGGTGTGGGGGACTTTTGGGATAGCATTGGAAATATAAATGAAATAAATACCCAATAATAAAAAAAATTTAAAAACAAAACAAAACAGGGAGGATACTGATCAACAATGAGATAAATTAAATCGGAGAAAGTCCACACCAAACTGACAACATATTTTGGTAAAACACTTATTTGGTATGTAATTAAATCTCTACTTGGGGATCCTTAATAATTTTAGAACAAAATTTAGTCACATATACATGATTAAGGCCAAGTCTAACTATTAAAGAATCCAAATTGGTCTACAAGGAAAGACAATATTTATAGATATATAGATGAGCATCTCTTTCCTTCTTTCTCTCCCATTGTGTCACAGAATCCATCTATTTCCTTACACTGTAGATTGCTCGCATTTACCAGACTGAAGGCTTTGTACAAATGGCACAACTTCCATGAGTCTTAGTTTATTTATATTGAATGTAGTAGAAATAACAGCATGCACTTCATGGAAGTATTAGGAAGATTGCAGCGAAATTTGTAAATTCTATAAAACAATATCTTCAGAATACCAATGCCACATGAGTATTCACACCATATATATATATATATATATATATATATAATACATGAGTATTCACATTCAATATATATATATATATATATATAGCCTTCTTATCTCAGCATAGATAGAGCTAGAAAAGTCAGTGGGGGAGGGTATTCTTAGTGATGATTCATCAAGTGAAGCTGTAAAGTGTCTCCAGAGGGCTATTCTCCATGTTTAGTTTGTGAATATTCAAGAATTTTCCCCTTCCTTCTAAAAGTGTTGAAAAGTTTATTTATTTTATGTGTGGATGTGGATTGGATTGTTTGTTTGCATGGTGCCCATGGGATTCAGCAAAGACCATCAAATTTCCAGGAACTGGAATTACAGATGTTTGTGAACCACCATGTGGGTGCTGGTGACTGAGCCCAGGACCTCTGCAAGAGCAGAGGTGCTCTTAACTGCTGAGTCCTCTTTCTAATCCCTCAAGGACTTTTCTTCATGTATCAAAAGAACCTCCAGATTTTCTAAGGCTGCTTGGGAACTCTTTGGGGTAAGAGAGGTGTCACTCTTCATATTAGAAGAGATCACAATTTGAGAAATATGTAACAAAGGGACAATGTTCTCTTGATATTTTGCCTAGTGAGAACAGAGATTGATAGTGTCTGCAGAGTAGAGCAGAATGGACAGGTTCAAGCATTGTCTTTCTGAGTGCTACATCTGGAAGATCTAGCTTGGAGCTCAATCAAGGAGTCTTCATGCAACAGGAATTAGACAGATCCAATGGTAAAATCATTAAAGGCAGATGAATTTGACAATGTTATATGGTGTTTGACATCTACAAAACTTTCACCATGGCACTGTGGAAAGCAATTCGACAGGGATTAGAGGCAGAATGAAGTGTCACATGCTACAACATGTTACACGCAGGCACGAAATATACCATGAGATTTAAACATTTTCCTTTAATTTCTGAGCTCTAAGTCAACCTTGAAGCTTTGGAAAATATTCTGACAAATGAAAGTTTTGAATGTATTTTTATATTATATTGTAGAATTAAAAAAAAAAAAAAGAGCATCAACCAGTGTAGAGTATTAGTTATTGTGAGCAAGGGTGTTTACTTTGGCCTAGCTTGGGTTAGACTTCAAGGAACTGCATAGAAAGTTCTAGGTGCTGTGTCTCAGAAGGGAAGTTGGGTATCTACAATGGGAAGTCTAGGCTATAGTCCTCTAGAAAAAATATGCACAGCATAGTGATAGCTTACACATACCGCAAGCTGCACAGGAGATTTCTAACAGCAATACATCATTTTCTTATGGTTTTGGATAAAGGGTAGAGAACTGAGATTTAGACGTGGTGGTTTTAGGTGGTTCTGCAGCCTCTCTTCTTCAGTTTGTAGATGGCCATCTTCCTTGCATGTCATCCCAAAGTTTTCCTTCTGCCTAGCCTTCTTTCCATTTTTTTTCTTATAAAGACAAAAGTGATATTGGATTAGCATTTGCCAATAAAACCTCATTTTATCTTAACTGCCTATCTTTGGGGAATGTAAAAATTTCTGACATGGTCCCCCATGTTTAAATACTTTGTCTTTAACTGACAGCAGGTTTTAAAGCTTGTGAGATATTTGGAACTTGAGAATTAATAGGTGAGGATGAGTAAGGTAGATTATTGGAGGTAGACTTTGAAGGTTGCACCTACCTCTGGGAGAACCTGTGCTCTTTCCTGCATACCATGCTGTGAGTGCACAGCAATCACTTTATTCTGCGGAAATCTGCCTTTCAGCGTATCTTCCCTGCGATGATGGACTAAGTTCCCCAGGATTGGAAGACAAGATAAATCTCCCTTCTCTCAAATTGCTTCTATCAGTATTTTGTCATCATAATAAAAAAGTAAGGGTTATATCATCTAAAATGCATATCTCTAAATATATCTAATGGGATTTCAGTATGTGAAGTTTGTATCAGTTCAAGTATTAACATCAGGAGTTTGTATTGCCTCACGTATTACTAAAACTGTGTTTGCCTGCTTGTTATGATCCCTGTGTATTGCTGACCTGAATTTGGAGGACTAAGTATAACAGTTCCTAATCAGTGCACTGCACTTATTATTTTAAAGGAATGCAGCCTAAACATGTTCATGGGTTGTCACTGTCCAAATATCCTCCAAGGGACTCTACACCTAGCTCTCTTTCTCAGAATTCCTTGATTCCTAACCAAGTAAGGACAAAGTAAACACACTTGCTCGAGGAAAAAAAAAAAAAAACAAAAAAAAAACATCTGGCCAAGTAAAGTGAGCATATAGAGAGAATGAGGCAAGCTAGTGGAGAGAGCTTGGAGACTTAATTTTCCATTCACAGAATATATGTGTTATAAAATTGTGTAGCCAAATGAGATTCATGAGCAAAACATGCGTGTCAAAATTCTTAATTATGGCTCAACATTGAGCCACCGTGTTAATAAATGTAACTTGAAAGATGAGAAAACGTTCCTCGGCTGCTATAAACAGGTGGGTCAATACTTGATGGTCTCCTGTTGGAGGCTCCCCTTATAAAGCTATTGTTATCACAAGTATTCAGCAATATCAAACTTTTATCATTTATATTCAATTTTAAACCTATGAAAGTCTGATGTTTGGTAGTTCACAGGTTGAGAATTCTTACTATAAGTATGTAGTTGTTACTTTACAGAATAGAAGTCTTTTCTGGCTAGAAAATAAAATATTATAAAATGGGTGGCTTAAATAACAAGATCAGGGTGCTGATATTGGCAGGTCCCATAAAGCGAAGGCCTTCAGAACTGCAAGTGGTTTCATGAAAAGTTGGTCTTTTTTTTTTTTAAAGATTTATTTATTATTATATGTAAGTACACTGTAGCTGTCTTCAGAAACACCAGAAGAGGGAGTCAGATCTTGTTACAGATGGTTGTGAGCCACCATGTGGTTGCTGGGATTTGAACTCTGGACCTTTGGAAGAGCAGTCGGGTGCTCTTACCCACTGAGCTATCTCACCAGCCCGAAAAGTTGGTCTTAATACATTAGTGAGCATATGGAAAAGTAGATTGGTGAATGGTGATAGACAGACAGGCAGGCAGACAGGCAGACAGACAGGTATATAGACAGATGAGAGAACTAGTAGAGAGATAGAGAAATAGACAGATGTTCTCTTAGAGTTTTACTGCTGTGAACAGACACCATGACCAAGGCAGCCCTTATAAGGACAACATTTAATTGGGGCTGGCTTACAGGTTCAGAGGTTCAGTCCATTATCATCAAGGCAACAGCATGACAGCTTCCAGGCAGGCATGGAGTAGGAGGAGCTGAGAATTCTACATCTTTATCTGAAGGCTGTTAGTGGAAGACTGACTTCCAGGTGCTAGGATGAGGCTCTTTAAAGTCCAAGCCCACTTATTCCAACAAGGCCACACCTACTCTAAAAAGGCCACACCTACTCCAACAAGGCCATACTTCCTAATAGTGCCACTTCCTGGGCCAAGTATATATGAATCACCACAGATGTTCTGTCTCTCTTTTTATAAGGGCATTGATGTTATAGGATTGAAACCTTATCCATGTGACCACACTTAACATTTCCTCCTTAAGATTTTGTTTCCAAGAAGAGTTACAATGAAGATTAGAGACTCAACATTAGGACAAGCTTGTGTGGAGGAGATGGCAAGTGGAAGTTAGAGTCAGTAGATATGTGTTGAAATTCAGCTTCCTGTAACAAGTAGCCATGTATGAAGGCAATAGTAAATGCTAGCTGCTATACCATGGCTGAAGTACTGTCCTAAATCAAATGTAAGTCTAAATAGCAAGTAAGCCTCATATCATAACATGTTGAACTACTGCTCAAATGTAATGAATTCTGACTATTTTTTATATAATTTTGTTTAAGTGTCATATGTTGGTCTATATATTGATTCAGATAATGACATTTGGTTAAAGTTCCTTTAAAAAATAACCAGATTGTAAAAATACACTTTTATAGAGGTGAAAGTCTGACCTATAGAACTTTGGAGAAGCTTACTAAAGCTATACCTGTGTTCTGGTCAACTCCTTAATCAGTTACAGGAGGGCTGGAAATGAAGCTAATCAAGACGAGTCAAACTTCATATTAATCTCTAACTCCTCTCTCTCTCTCTCTCTCTCTCTCTCTCTCTCTCTCTCTCTCTCTCTCTCTCTCTCTCTTTCTCTGTATGTCTCTTTCTGTGTGTGTGTCTCTCTCTGTCTCTCCCTCCCTCCCTCCATCCCTTCCTTCCTCTCTCTCCCTCTCCCTCTCCCTCTCCCTCTCCCTCTCCCTCTCCCTCTCTCTCTCTCTGTCTCTCTCTCTGTCTCTCTCTCTGTCCCTCTCTCTGTCTCTCTCTGTCTCTCTCTCCTCCCAAGCCTTTCTCTTCTTCTCTCTCTCTCCTTTCATTCCTGTTTCCTTACTCCCTTTGTCTCCTGTGCTCTTTAAGAAAGAGCCTCACATAACTCCGACTATGGTCTAGCTCACTATGCAGGAGACGTTGACCTTGAGCTCCCGATCCCTCTGTCTCTATCTCTCAGGTGTTAGGATAACAGATATGTGCCCCTCTGCCCAGCATCTCTTTTGTATTAGTTTTATGAGGCTATGACCCTTAGTACCTCAAACCTTAAGTACACCTTCAAATATCGTGATTCATTTCTCTAACCTGAAAACCAAAGGAAGATAGGGGCCATTGGCAAGGCTTGGTTGCCTCTAACCTGAAACCTTTGAAGGAATCCTTCTTTGCACCTCCTTCGGTTCCAGAGATGGCCCTGTGATCTTTGGAGCTCTTCAATTTGTACCTGCAGAGAGTTCCAGTCCCTGGCTCTGTCAGCATCTTCTCTCTCTACATCCCTCTGGTGACCATCTTCTGAGGAGCACTGAACTCATGTAGACTTAGGACTGCTTCTCCCTGGCCAACCATGTTCTCATCTTAGAACAACACATTACACAATCAATGACCTATTTCTAAATAAAATCACGTTCGCAGGAGGATCTTATACTTTTCAGGAAAGCACAATTCAACTCACAGTACTTTCTAAAATTATTCCAGAACAATTTTTTGAAAAGCATGCAATCTTAATTTGAAATGAAATCACACAGGATATGGCTACTAATTTCCTAAACTTTTGCTAGCTTTGAGAATTATTTAAAATATTAATTGTTCTTAGAAAAGTAGGATTCTGAAGAGCTTCTGCACTGCCATCCAAATTCATTTCTGCTGATGATTTCAAAATAAAAATCATATTCTAAACAAGATAATTAGGTAAAATGCTGGAAGGCCTTGTTTTATATATTAGTATAATTCCATGCTTATTTGAAATTTCTCTTGTACCTTGTCAGAAGTTCTGGGCTGAATCATTTTAATAAATCAGTTATTTTTACCCTAGACTTTCCTATGTGAGCAACATGGCAAGTTCAAGTGGCATTAATTTTTGAATTTCGTTGCCCTAGAGTCACAAACATGATTCTTAGTTCTTGTAAATGAAATCACTCTTACCTGTTCAAAATGATAATAGAAATGTTAATTTTTGCCCTCCTAGCAGTTTTCCCCTGGTGTTAATGAACAAACGCTTATCTGCATACAAAATTCATTTCCTTCAACTTTCTGAGGAATAGAAAGATAGAACAGTGCTGACCAATTCCTGTTGATTAATGTGTGATGCCCGGGCCTTTTGCCACTGCTTACATACATGTGCCCACTGAGTGACATAACTGGGCGCATGGTACTTAACACCTGGACATAACTTACTTATGCTGGAGGTGCAGAAAACTAGAGATATCACAAGTGACAGTGAGGCATGTGACAATACCGGTTTAATATTGTGAGTGCTCATGGGGGGAGGGGGGAGGGCAGTGGAGGGGGCGGTGTTCTTGGCTACTAATTAGAACTATAGCTGGAGTGTTTTGTTTTATCATAAATTCTTGTAATATTTCAGGATATTGACAAGTGAGTATAGTTAACATATTTGATTTCATTTGTAGGAGAAATAAGTGAGCCTTGAAGATGTTTCTCAACAGTGGAAGTACACAAGTATAGCCATGTAAAACCTCTATTGTGAGAATACAAAGGATACAGAATTCTGGGCTCAGGTCACAGTCATAGTTTTCTTCCCTACCTAATAACTTGCATTAAATAATTTTACCAAACCATCCAATAGACAAAAGCCATGCTAATTGATTTCAGTAAAAGCTGTGACATTGTAGACAGCACAGACTGCCTGTACTGAGTGGTATTTTAAAATGTATCAGGGCTGGTTCACCAAATAGACAAGGGTTACCTTCAGTTTGTTATAACATAAATATATGAATTGGTAAGGCAAGACATACAGGGGTGAAAACTAGAATAAACTAAACTAAAAGCCTCTTCATACATCTGCTATATAAATGTACAACGCACTGCTTAAGAATTTAGAGACTGGTACTTAGTGTCAGGTATCAGTTCAACTTGCCAAAGATTGACAGCTCATAAAAAGCTGTAGGGTAACTGGGCAGACCATGATCTACTATCAATTCATAAGCTTGCTTTCCCCTCTTTCCTGCTGTTTGCATTTGCCTTCTCAATTATAAGGTAAGAGTTAAACGAAGAACTTACAGCATTTAAGACCTTATTTAAACATTACGATCAGTATCATAGGACAACGTGGCATCAGTTTGAATGGGAACTCGTTTTAACAGGGAGAACATTTGGCAGAAAACACATCCTGTTCAATGTCCTCAGTATATGAAATTCACAGTGAAAATATCTGAGGTTGAAATGAAGAGAGGGAGAGACCAGGAAATAGCCAGACTGAATGTGAAGTGTTCAAGAATTTTGTGCTTGGCTTAAGAGCAATGGGAAGACAGATTCTTTTTGAATAAAGGTGCTGGTGGAGTGGACAATATTGACAATTTGCACATGATGGCTTTCTGGTGTGGAGAAAAGAGTTCTGGGATTCAGGAGAGTGCCTTCATCCAAATGACCAAAGAAAGTTGTATCTACACAAACAGCAAGTTTTGAGAGACTAGTTACATTTGGATCATAAAATGACTTTTCTTTGTTACAGAGTGTATCTGATAAGATATGACATTTGGCTCTTAGGATGTTTCACCATAATGTTCAAATACTGTTCTGTATCAAACATATGAAAAAGTTTTGTTGAAGAATAAATAGACTGGAAATTACAAGTGGGTCAGTTATTGGCCTCCTTCCCATTAAATAAATTACTTTGAGTTAGGATCCAGATTTCCATACAGCCTCCATAAGTCATAAAGCAAGGACACTGTTTCCCAAAGGTTCTTTTAAATTTCTGTGGAAGCATACATACGGAATCACCATTATGACACCACACACACACACACACACACACACACACACACTCACATATATTCATGCTACTATGGTAGTCTTATTCAATGCATGCCTCTTGTGAGCCAATTGCTCAAAATTAATCTTAATCCTGAATGTGAATTATGACAGCCTTAAAAAAATCCAGACAATAGAGAAGAACACTACAGAGTCCATGCTTTAAAAATAACACTCCCATATTGCACATAACAAACAGTTCCAGCATTTATGCCATCACATAAATTGAGTGTTTTGTTTGCTTTGGAAACAAGCTATTCTCTGTGTAAGTCTCCATCTTGGGTTGTCTGGATGAATGTCATTCCTTTTGACTTTTTCTGGGCTCCTTTTCATCACATCAAAGCAACTGTGAAGTCAGTTTCAGGCTGAGGACAATGAAGTTCTCTGAAAATTACTGAGCCTCTATCCACCTAATGACTATATCTCCCCTGCCACACAGCTGGCTTCAGTGACTCAGCCTTAGGGGCAGCTAAGCTCACTCTACCTTCTGACTATCAAAATATTGGAAGCTATGCACGTAGACTTCACCATCCACACATGGTTATTTGGTACCATTATTTCTGACTTTCTATGATTGCCTTCAAACTTAAGAATTTCATCTTTCTTAATAAACATACATTAAAGATTTTTGTACAACGAGGCCCTGCACAGAGTTGTTTGAATATTTTAATTAGCTGGGGAAACCTGTCTGAAGAGGCAATAGGTCTTGGCCAAGGCCTCTGAGTTTCTAAGAATTAAAGAATATTTCAAAGTTTTAATGATCTCTGGTTTGAGTTAAGAACAATGAGGCACTTGAAATCATACGATAGTTTAAGTTTCAATTTATACATAGTAAGATCCTGATTAACTTACATATTATACAAGTTTAAAAGGACAAAATGTCCCTTGATTTTTGTACGTTTCTAAATTTAGTATGATATTGGGGTCGTCCTGAGAATTTACCATGTTAATTGTAGTATTAAATAATGAATACAGTTATTTTAATCTTTATGTTAATTTTACCCATAGTCCTAGTTTCTTTTGGTCTCTGTGAAGAATGGTTGGGAGGATGTTGGTGATTATTTGAAAAGAAGTCATTTATAAGCAAGTCTTGGTGTTTGCCAAGTTTCTTTTCTCCCCCACGTCGCCTTTCAATTTTTCACATTTTAGTGTGGAATTTTATCTTTTTTCCCCAATGCTGTACTCCTCAAGTTGAAGGTCGGAGGCCCTTTCATAATGTTCATAAAGAAAGCAGATTTCTGTTAGGAACTAATCTTATTTGCACCAAGATAATGGAGTCTCTGTCCATGTTACAAACAATGAAAATTCCTCAAGGTGATTCGAAAGACACATTTATGAACACTAGACATATTGTTGGCTTTAAGGGCCATTTGCAGTTGTGAGCCAGTAGATCACATACCATAAGCATGATTAGTGAGTGCTAGGAAGACATGAATTAAAGCATGGGGGTTGTCAGGGAAGAGTTGATATCAGGAAAGAACACTATGACCGTGGCTCCCTTTGAAACCTGTGGGAGAGCCTTGGGCTGGGTCCAACAGAATAGGTATCTTAACAGTGAGATGGAAGTCTGACCTAGTAAAAGAAACTATCTTGTTTGAGTTTATTGTGTCCAACCTAAGTATTAATCTAGCTACTTTGTGATTATTGTATTTCCTAGATAGAAATAGTGGAGCCTATCCATGAACTCCTAAATTCACAGTGCTGGCAGTGATTTCAAAAGTTTATTTAATTCTATGTGTGTGACCCTGGGTCAACAACTGTATTATACCCCTGAAAATGCAAATATGAAAACCTACCACAATCTCGGGTTGTAAGACTATAAGATAGTTGAAGTCTTACTATGGTTAACATAGTCTGTTGATAATTTAGGGATTTTTGTTTTTATTTTTGTTTTATTCTTTATTTATTCTTTATTTTGTTTCATTTACTTCCCAATGTAGTGCCAGTTACAAATTCTTCCTTTGCTTAGATCTCAGTCTCGTAAGATATGTACTCACTTTTGGTAATGTCAATTTCCAAAGGAGGTATTACTCATTCCTCTCCATATAAAATAAAAACCAAGATAATGACATGCGAACCCAACAATACCTTTTGTCTGGCTTTCGTGTTGAAAGAACGCATTTTGGTCATGAACAAGTCAACTCTTCGTCATGTAAATAGTACAGCAAACAAATATGTTGAGTTCTGAACAGTTTGGGGAGCAATGCTGAATATATGTACCTTAAAAAGTTAGCCATGCCTTTCTCACCATACTTTAAACAAGTGTATCAATTCCTTTAAAGGAATTGTCTAACTTTTCTTTCTTCAAACTTAATTGGATGTTAATGATGCTCACTTGATATGCTTATCTTGAAGATAAAAAATTTAAATACTCAACATGCCTAGCAAACCCTTTATTAGATTACCCCTTGGCTTAATCTTTTCCTGCCTCCTTTGTTTCAGCAGAAAAAGATAGCATTTTGTAGCCCCTGGGCGCTAGTTGCGAAGTTTGGACACCACTGAATTATTGTTTGCACCTCCTTTAGAGTACTTTTAAATCCTTGTAAGCTCTAGATGTTAGCCTCAATTTTAAATTAAAATGGAAAAAAAAAAAGTTCATATTCTCTTCTGGATTTTTCTTTTTGCTTCATAATTCTGTTTGAGAATTATTTTCCTAGCTGCTGTGGTTTGGAAATAGTTTACCTTTTTCTCAAAAGTCACTATGTTATAAACTAGATCATCTGTTAAGAGACAGTGGGAAAGTGCAAGGAGTTGCTAAGTGGTAGAACCCTAGCCTCTGCAGAGTCCAGTGTTTGATTTACATAACCACAGAAGAGCACAGGTCAGGTGGGCAGGAATAAAAGTACATACTGATAAATATCTTGAACTAAGATGCTTTGGGCCAACCAGGACCTTCCTTTTTGATTAAACAGTTTTGAGCAGTTACACGCCTCTTTTCCCCGGATACTGCTAAGAATTGAACAGGATTGCTGTTTTGATGCTTAAAAGAAAAAAGTCAAATGCTTCATATAAAGTGGCTCAAAATAAAATCAATGGTACTTACTCTGGAAAGGGGCTTGCTGGTAGAAAAATATGTGGCAGTCACTATTTGGTACAGAACATTCAAAGATATCTTGGCAGAACTCAAAGAAACCTTACAGTAAAACGTTTAGCAAGAGAAAAGTAAAACATGTCAATTAACGGGCAGCAAATAGAAGTGGGACCATTACGATTCAGACGTAGTAAGTGGCAAACTAAAGAAACATAAAAATATAACTGTCCTGGTCTCAGTTATTTTGTTAACATGGAAAACTAATTAAAATTTAAAACTAATTAAAACTACCAAGCAAGATAGCTTAAGACACATGAACTTCTCAATAGCAGTTTGAGTTTACTGTCAACATCTGTGGTTCACAAACTATCTACATTCTCTCCTCTAATGATATATATGAATGGTGTTTTTCTGAGAAACATTAAGTGATAAACATTGTGTTTGAGCACTAGAATTGATTTCATGAAAGTGTTCAATTCAATCCAGAAAAGGGGGATATGGATGCAGGAAATTGCTGAGTTTAGGCACACCAGAGAATTAGCACTGCAAGCAACCAGCAGTCCCACCCACCTGTGGAGATGTGGCTTTAGTAAACATCAGACAAAAAAAAAATCTCTCTAAATATTCTCTGCTCAGGATGTACTGCTTCGGTGCACGTTGGAGCCAGAGCTCCGTGGCAGTAAGACACGGCATGGATAAGAGGAAGGCCTTGCCTGAGACGGATTTATTGTCTACGGGACAGTTTTTATGTGCAGTCATGACTATGATAGATAGTAAGCGAACCCATAAAAATGACCTCCAACAATTTACATGCACCTCTGTGATGCTGGAGGAAAGAGCCCTGGATTTATTATGTACCTCTTTTTTTTTATGGCAAAGTTATAATTATGTTGGTGTTAGAGGTACTCGTAGGACCCCAAACACAAAGTTGACCAATATCAGTTTAGTCGGATCACAAAATAGTTGTATCATTTTACAAGTGTTAAATCTTCCACTTGTACCTAGAAGAAAATTTATAACATTTGTTTCTGTATTTCTGGGCTGTCCATTTATTTATTATATTACACTGTTTCCTCAAACTGCCTGAAGAGTTTCGCCTTTAGGCCATTTTAAAAGAGAAGCAATCTGCACTATGTATTTTAATGATTTGAGAGTAATTATTTTCTCTATTAACTTTCCCTTAGTATTTTAAAAACTTGTAAGTCAGATTTAAAGTGGTTTTAAACATTTTAAAAATAGCATTGGAAATGTAAATGAGCTAAATACCTAATAAAAAATGGGGAAAAAAGTTTAAATTTGAAAGATTCTTTCTCTCTCTTTCCTTCTCAGATTAAATGCCTTTTTGATTCTCTACTTACATTGTTTCTTAATCTTTTCCTTCTATTTCAAGATGAAAGACTATTTTCACATGGTAGAATGTATTTTTTGCAAGATCCTGCAGTTGTGAAAATAATTTTTATAACTGCCTCTACCCAGATTCTGTGACAGTTTTATGAAATAGTATGCTCCCACTAACCCTTGGCCTTTTCATCTGCTGAATAAAAGAATGTGACTTTTTATTTTTAATCACCTAAATGATAAAGTTAATGATTCATAATAGTTTCTACAAAGTGATAGCTATCGATGATGATATAGTAATAATTGTTCTTCAATCAACAAGTTCTATTTTAAATCAATTACTCAAGTGTACTTTGCCTAAACACTTAAGTTTTATACACTTTTCTGTTTTGTTTTGTTTTGTTTTTTTTCATTTGTGGCACACATGTGTATATGCTGGTTTGGTTGTGTTTTTCAAGTTTGGTGGGCATGCGCAAGTGCACATTTTCCTTGTGTGTGTGTGTAGGTTCCTGGTACACTTCTGTGCTTGTGCATGTGGAGGCCTGAAGTTGATATTTGCAAACAACTTCTAATACTCTTCTACCTTTTTCATGGAGGCAAGAGTTCTCAATCAACCCAGAGTTCTTAAATATGCCTTGCCTTGCCAAACAATTTGCTCTAGGGGTCCTGTCTCCTCTGCAGGCTGGAGTTAAAGGGGACTCCACACCAACCAAAATTTACATGGATTCTGGCGATCATTGTTTTACCTACTGAACCTCATTTTAACACTCACAAACTTTCCAGACTTGGTCCTCAACATAAAGTTTAGTTTGGAGTTCTTTCTTCAAACACTTGCTCATGTAAAAGAGGTTATGCAACTTGATTGAAAGAGAACTTACCTGAACAACTTATGGAATAACTTCCTAAAGGACATTCCAGAAACAATTGGAACATATGGGTTCTAATCTAACCAACACTGTAGAATTAATTAGATTCTGGTTTTGTTGATTGGAAAATGATGGAACTATGGAAGGTGAGGCCAGGTTAGGAGTCAGTTTTTTGAGTTTGTCTTTAGAGGGTGCAGCTTAGCTCTTGCTTATTCCTGTCATTCTTCATTGCTTCTTGGAAATCTCCTGGTAAGCAGCTTTTCTCTCCATGTGCTTCGTTCACAATGATTTTCCTTAAAGCCTATGGAAAACAAGAAGGCAGCCATGAGCCAAGACCTCTAAGATCCTGAGATAAAATCAATCTCTCTTCTCTTTCCTGACTCTCTTAAGCTTTCTGTCAAACTGAAAGTCTGACTACTTAAGTAATATAGAAGTTAATATTTGTTTGTTTTCTTTCTAAATGTGGTTATAACATGCCAGGAATCTTTTCAGCAAGTTAATTTCTCAGCACTTCTGTAGATGTGTAGCATTGAGCTTTCTAACCTCATAAAAGTGAGTTGTGAATAGAACTGGAATTAAGGAATCAGCCCCAGGATCCTACATTCACAGAATTGCAATTGGAAACATTTCTCCCTTCCATTTCCACATCACGTCATTAAACAGAAGAGAAGTTTTGGACCTGACTTTTTGATGTTTTATAGCATCATCATCACAGTACTGTTATATGACTGAATCTATTTTAACTAGTTGCCAGTGTATGTACCTTTGCTATTGCAGAATGACTGATAGGATTCATTTTTTTCCTTCAGAGTTAAAACACTATTCCATGTTCCAAAATTATGCATCTGGGTGCTAAGTCATAAATCGTGGTGAGTAGGAAACAAACTCTGTTATTCCTACTCTAGGGAAGGCGTGCAAATGGTTAGCACCATGCTTAGTAAGCTTTTCTTTTCTTTTTTTCTTTAAGTGTTTATGTCTGCTGGATGTCACATCCATGTTACACTATTCAATTATTAGAAGTATCCATTTCATAGGCATTGTTCCTCTGATTAATAGAATATACACAAGGGATTCTAATTTTAGTGTACTTAACCTTCACATTATTGTGAAGTAGTAAAGCTAGAATTCGAATCCATGTTCATCTAACAAACATTCTGTTTCAATTCCTCCTCTCCAGGTTGGTTTCCTCTATGATTTTTAATGAATTATCATGAATATTCTGGATCAAAGAGGAACTCCAAATTGGAAGAAACACTTGTCTTATTTAACAGTTTTAGATGAACATACTCATTTAAATGCTTTTACATCTTGCTTAGAGGCAGCTCTTTCTGAGGAAACTGAAAATAAGCAATTAAATTGAATTCTCTTGTGGGTGTCCACCTAAGGCCATACACATACCAGAGAAGTAAATGAAGATTTCAGCATCTTTCACTAGGGAGGAACATCTGCACTGTGGTACATTTCTATTTAAAATAGAATAGCAGAGATTCGATCAACTTCAGATGTGTAGTTTTTTATTTTACAACATAGAAATATCTGTACAATGGGATATACCCCGTATTCTTACCAATAAAGATACAGATGAGAAAATGTACGGCGTATGCCATTTAAAATCACCTTCCATTGGAATAAATTTATTTTTTTAAATTAGTGTCAATTGATAAATCAATATATCTTGAAAAAAATACAAAATGTAAGAAATAAAAATAAATTATTTTTATCAAATTCATAAGTAATTAATACAAATTCCAAAATCTCTCAGACTGAACTATTTAGGGCATGGTCAGTGGTTGTATCAATGTCAGACCTGTTCTGAATGAAAAAAGAATTTATCAATTTCAATTGGAACAGTAGATTACATTAATGGCTAACAATATTCTAAGTGAGGTCAAGTGGGGATTTGCTGTGATTTGTAATTGGAGTCTTCTTTCAACCTGCTCTAATGATGCTGGCCTCTTCTTCCTTTGTAATTGCATTGTGTGTATGCAAATTAATTTCTCTTAAGTGCTTTAGAATTTATTCTGTTAAGTAATCTCATTTCCAATACAGTTTATAATATTCTTTTGCTTTAAGCTTTTTCAATCTTAAACTCTGATTTTACCGGTTTTATTATATTCCATATAAGAAAGCGAAAGTGACTACATATATATTATTGATCTATAAGTATGATCAATAATATATATTAAGTGCTATATATATATATTATATTATACACACATCTGTATGAATATGTATATTGTATCTACTATATACAAAGTATGCACCAATCCATGGAAACACAGTCTTTCTTGAAGTATTATGGGCTAGTAAAAGTAACAGTAAATGCAACTGCTCTTAACCTTGATCTGTTCTCTCATTGGCCTTGAGAATAAAAAATATATAAATCATATTTTCCTTTTAAAATATTATATTTTTCCTAAAGTGTACTTTGCTGAAGGTTTAAAATTCTTAGCTTAGAAGATTAAGTTTTTAAATTGAACAAAGACATTAGCACCATGTTAATAATAAGACATTTACATTTCTATAGGAGTTTAGCTGAAGAATAAACTTACATTTTTTGTGTAAATGGTCATATAATCATTAATGTTTTAAGGGAAATGGTGAAAGAAATGGCTTTATATTTGGAATAACATGCATTTCTAGGCTGACAAGTTAGTATTGTCTTTGAATTTACAATGGAAATATCTTTACATGTAATAAATGTCATTCACAAAATAACAACTGACTTTATATCTATTCCTGTAGTCATGTCTCAGGTAAGAAGATGACTCTTCCTATATTTGGCTTTTTTATCAATTCTTCTGTGTTATATCTGGTTGAAGTAATTTGAGTTGGGGTTCTCCCGAGTTAAGGAAACAGTGCATTATATTAGATAAATAACTTAGATAAGGTAAATAAATGTGCATTACATTAGATAACTTAAA